>NW_022059872.1:0-55442 GCF_007399415.2 Gopherus evgoodei | reverse complement strand
AGCATGCTGGCACTGCTCCACTTCTCCTGCCTCCCAGGCTTGCGGTGCCAATCAGCTGTTTAGTGCAGCAAGCCTGGGAGGGGAGGAGAATTAGAGCGGGGGCGGAGTGCTCGGGAGAAGACAGAGCAGAGGTGAGCTGGGACAGGGAGCGGTTCCCCTGCACGCCCCCGCCCCCATTACTTGCTGCGGGCAGCCCTCTCCCCGCACCCCCCCAACCCCCTCCCCAGCTCACCTCCACTCCACTGCCTCATCTGAGTGTGGCTTTTGGTTCCCCGAACCACTTGGCACCCTAGGTGGCTGACTAGTTCGCCTAGTGGTTGCACCGACCCTGGCCGCTGCCTATCAGCAGGATTCCTCCTCCTCCTCCTCAGTGAGATTAAATCTCTGCACCTAGACAGCTGGTCCATCTGCTGCACCACAATCCCCCATGCCTGAGCCTCCCTGCCAAAGCCCTGCACCCGGCTCCAGAGAATTAAGTCTCACATCTCACTGGGAACTCCACTTCTTGTGCTCAGAGAGTCTCGGCCCCCCTCAGTAGCTGACCTGAGAAACACAGTGTCTGCAAAAGCAGCAAAGAGTCGTGTGGCACCTTATAGACTAACAGACATATTGGAGCATGAGCTTCCGTGGGTGAATCTCCACTTCGTTGGATGCACCAGTGTCTGCCTTTTCCAAAGAGGTGCCTGGAGGGCCTTTTCTTATGGGACCCCGTAGCCTAATGGATAAGGCATCTGACTTCGGATCAGGGGATTGAGAGTTTGAGTCGCTTGTGCTTGTGCAGCTTTACCTTTGGGCTAAAAGTCCTGCTTCCTTCAGGGCTGAAACCTCTTCTTGGTTGCTCAGGCCAATGCTCTGGCTTCAGCTAGAGCCCTGGGAAGGAGTTGGGGGATGGGCATCACAAAGGCTGGGGCAGGAGCCCCAGGTGCTTCCAGTCTAGCCTTTGCCATTCCTGACTTGCGAAAGAAAATGGGCGGCTTCCTGGGCTAGTGTGTAGAGCAGTTTCCCTCTTCCAAATGTGCACCTGTCCCTGTGCTTGAGCTGGTTTGCTACATGGAGCCTGGGTGTTTCTCTGCTTCTCGCCAGCTGGAGAAAAGCCTCTTGGGGTAAAATCTCCTGCCCCACTGCAACAGTGAGCACCTTGAGTGGGAATGGTAAGAGGCCTCACCAGGGGGGCTGGCCCTGCTTTCCTACCATCTTCGATAATGGCCACAGAGCATCAGCAGCTGCCTCGCATGCTGGTCTGTGGGTGGCCTTCAGTGGGTGTTTGGCATGACAGGGAGCAGGCTGGCTGAGTGTTTTTGTGCCCGTCTGAAGGCCACACATAGGCATGGTCCTGCCCTCCTCTAGCCCTGTCCTCGGTTGTTGTGTGGCTTTTAAGCCTTCCCTTGGAGCTGTCAGCGCCAGCCGCCTCTGCTCTAGGTGCCCAGAGGAGGAGAGGTGTGCTGGGCTCCAGCCTGGGAAGCCTGGCCCTGGCACTCCTTCCTTTAAATACCGTGTGGGCAAGAGGAAGAGCTGCAGCTACGAAGACCAAAGTTGTGGACATCAGATGAAGCAGCAGGAAACCCAACCATCAGGTCAACCCACAGGAATCTCTAGCCAGATTGCTAAGTTCTAGGACCCCACCCTATAGCGGCCAGCTGGACCAAAGACCTATCTCCAATGGGCATCAGTGACCCAGGAGGAGGAGAAAAAAACCTCACTGAAGTTTACCCAGGTAGAGGATAACTATACACATTGAGCTTCAAGGCTTTGCAGCAAACCACAATATCTCCAGGAGGTCCCACTGAGATTTGAACTCAGATTCCAGGATTCAAAGTCCTGAGTGCTGCCCATTACACCATGGAACCTGCTGGTGTTTCATCTTCTAGACCCCTATGTCTCTCGGCTGGTTGGTTTGCACTCTGCACTTACTGCTTCCCACCAGCAGCTTCCTCTTGCAGGACTCTCTCTTCTCCTCCAATGACTGTGGTCCTGCACTATGGGATCTGCGGGTCCTGCCCTGAGTCCCCACATCCCCCTGCTTGGTCTCCATTCCTTGCGGGCTGCAAAAATGTCAGGGGAGGCCGCCCCTCCCTTCACTCTGTGCTCCCGCTCATATCGGCCAGCTGCAGCCTCATCTCCTGGAACTCGGGCAGCTGTCACTTGATCCGGTTGTATAGTCACAGGCTGACTGGCTCCCCAGCCTGGATGCTCTTGTGGAAACCCCACAGGCAACACTGCAGGACATGGCACCATTAGTCTCTTTGATGTTGCGGTGTTTGCCTGACCGCTGGAACAAAGCCGCCAACTCCTCCCTCACCGACTCCCGTCAATCCCTCTGGTTGCCATAGAACCCTCTGATGCGTTCCCATTCTGCCAACACTGCCAGGCCTCACCCCCCTGCTCCATTATCTTGCAAGCTCTGGATGTTCAGCTTCCAATATCCTCTGCCCTGGGTCAGGGACAGGGGCAGCTCCAGGCACCAGCGCAGCAAGCGCATGCCTGGGACGGCAAGCTGCGGGGAATGGCCTGCCGGTCACTGTGAGGGTGGCAGTCAGGCTGCCTTCAGCAGCATGCCTGCAGGAGGTCCTCTGGTAATGCGGATTAGGTGACATGCCTGCGGGAGGTCCTCTGGTAATGCGGATTAGGTGACATGCCTGCGGGAGGTCCTCTGGTAATGCGGATTAGGTGACATGCCTGCAGGAGGTCCTCTGGTAATGCGGATTAGGTGACATGCCTACAGGAGCTCTGCCAGTCCCGCGGCTTCAGTGGCAATTCGGCAGTGGGTATTCTGAAGGTGCGGGACCGGCAGACCTCCCACAGGCATGCCACTGAATCCGCATTACCAGAGGACCTCCTGCAGGCATGCCGCCGAATCCGCGTTACCAGAGGACCTCCCGCAAGCATGCCACCGAATCCGCATTACCAGAGGATAACCCGCAAGCATGCTGCTGAATCCGCGTTACCAGAGGACCTCCCGCAGTCATGCCTCTGAAGGCTGCCTGACTGCCGTACTTGGGGCGGCAAAATACACAGAGCCGCCCCCTGGTCAGGGAATTGTCCACATTGAGCACATGGTGAGAGTGGCATGATTCGAACAGTCCATAGGCACCACCCTGCACTGTCAATGTGCTCTCCTTCACGTAAATCCGTCAGTGCAACTCCTGGCCCGTCCCCACAGAAAGGTGAAACCCCTCTGGGGCTGGTGTGAGCTCCTCTAAGCCGACCTCACTACAGGTCTGCGCCAGGTACTGCTCATTGTAAAAACGTTTCCTCTGACAGTCAGGAAAACAGGACCAGCGGTCCTCAGGCCGGCTGACACAATTCAAATCTCCCCAACACCAAACAGTCCAGAGGAAAGGAGCCAGTTCCTTCCACTGATCTTTCCATTCATGTCTTAACTGGGGACCATACACACTAATATAGCCGTAACCAGTGCTGCAGAGCACAAAGCCCACCAGTAATGCCCTCCCTGGTTGGAGCTCCAGCCCCTTCTGTACTCACACCACAAATGTGAAGAGAAAAACTCCAACCCCATCATTCTTCCCTGGCCTGGAGGACCAGAGAGATGGGCCCTTCTTGCAATCACCCTCTGCCTATCAATCTACCCTAAACTCATGAATGTGCATTTTCCCAACACCCACCATGTCCAAGCCCAGCTTCTCTAAGGCACTGAACATCAAGCACCTCCTCCCGGGCCCCCAAATCCCTTCCACCTTTCACACAGCTGTTTTCACAGATGAAAGGTAGAGGGGAAAAAAGAGGTTCTCCTCGTGCACAGATTTTGAGAGCTTTTCCTCCTGATCAGCAAGTGTATTAAGCACGTCTTCAGGGGGGTTTGGCATGGCAGGGAGCAGGCTGGCCGGTGTCTTTGTGGCTGTCTGCTGGCTACGCATAGGCATGGTCCTCCCCTCCTCTGGCCGTGACCTCAGTTGCTCTGTAGATTTTAAGCCTTTCCTTGGAGCTGTCAGCACCAGCCACCTCTGCTCTAGGTGCCCAGAGGAGGAGAGGTGTGCTGGGCTCCAGCCTGGGGCTCTTCCTCCCTCCTGCCTAGCCCTGACTATCAAGCCTGGCCCTGGCCCTCCTTTATTCAAGCACCATGTGGGCAAGAGGAAAAGTGTAGCAGGAAGCACAAGGGCCAAATTTTTGGGCCCCATGTGAAGCAGCAAGAATCCCAACCACCAGGTCAAACCACAGGACTGCAGGCATCAGCAACCAGGGTAGCAAGTTCTAGAGTCCCAACCAATTTTGGCCATCACAACCCAAAACCCAGCCCTAGTGGGCAAGTCACCCAGCAGGAGGGGAAAGATCTGCTCTTGTACAGCTGGAAATAAGGAAGTTGAGCACTGGGAGTCCAGGGCTTTACCACAAGCCAGCATAAGGTCCCACTGAGATTTGAACTCAGATTGAAGGACTCAGAGTCCTGAGCGTTGCCCATTACACCATGGGACCAGCTTAAGCTGCTTTCTCTACACAGTGGTGACCCTCATGGGGCTGGCTCATGTAAGGGACTGTTGGCCCCTTACTAAAACTTAATGGGGTTTTGGTTGGCTAGTTCCCAGTCCCAACTGATGGGGGAAGGGCCAATGGGAAATCAGGACCCAGAGACTGACAGTCCCCAGAGGCAATGGGGAGAGGCCAAAGCTTCAAGTTAGCTGGACTGACAGGCCATACAGTGCAATGAGGAAGTCACCAGGCCAGGGGGTCCCATCCTCTGTGTGAGCTGGAACTGTCTGGGCCAGAGTAGGGTGGCGCTAAGGAGAGAGCAGGAGCCCGAGAGGAGCCGGGGAGCAAAGCTGCACCAGCCAGGGAGAACCAGAGCAGATCTGTGCTGGGAGCCGAGCCGCAGCAGCACGAGCCATAGAAGCTGCCCAGGGAGCAGATCTGTGCTAGGAGAAGAGCTGCAGTAAGCGAAGCCAGAGGAGCAGCCCAGGGAGCTGGAGGCAGAGCCACAGCAGCACTGGGGCTGGAGGTGGGTGCAGTGAGCAGTGTGGGAGAGCGAGGGGGACCGTGGGCAGAAGGCCCAGTGCAAGGAGATGCCACCCATCAAGAGGTCCCCTACATGGGGGCTGACACTGGGAACAAGGGTCCTGTCATCTCGAGCATGTGGCCACTGCCAGAGCAAGTGTCCAGCCAGTGGTGTCCCTGCAGCACAGCCAGGACCTGCAAAGGAGGCCTGGGACATGTGAGGGAGAGACTAGAAACCAGTGACACACGGAACCAGGCTAAGGAAAATGTTTCCTGGAGTCAATAACTGGATTAGCAGCAGTATTGTGCAGAGAAATGTCTCACAAGAGGAGTCAGCGCATTGGTGGTTCAGTAGCATAAGTCACAGCTACAGCAGGGGAGATCTAGCTTTGGTTTCTGGCCAACAGAGGAAGGAGTTTTATTATCTCCAAATTTCAGTAGAAAAATACAGACCCAAACTGTGTGTGGTGGGGTTTCTCTGGTTTCATTTGTTTTTCTCATTTGCAATGTCCTTGATCATTTTTCTGGGAAAACTATTTGGACAAGGCCAAGGAAGAGTTAGAACAATTACAAATCTCCATGGGAGTAAGAGGGGTCTCTCAGCACCGGGGGAGGGGTGGAGATTTTCATGGAGGGGAGTTGAGGAGATAAATGAGAGGCTTTTGCTCCAGCAAAGGGAGTAGCTTGGCAGTTTCATTTTTACCAAGTGAATCCTCCCCCCCCACACACTGCTTCCCTGCTGCTGCTACCCCAGCTCAAATCTCACTGACACCCCCAGCATGTGACCTACAGCTTCCTCCTGACAAAGCCCTTATCTATCAGAGACAAAATCCCCTTGTCTGCCCCTTCTCCCAGCTCAGCCCTCTGCCCCCAGAGCCCAGGACAACCCCGACCTAGCCATGCCGGGGGGTCGGGCTTAATCTTCAAAGCTGAGTGCAAAACCTTCAGCCAGGCACGTTTCGCTCCCTTCCCACCTCGGCCCAAGCGGCAAGGGAGAAACGGACGAGACGCCGGCTGAAAGACGCCTCTCTCCCACTTCTCTATAGCCTTCTGTGATGTTATTAATATGAACTGGGACCGTAGGGATCATTGTTGCCACCACTGTTATATATGTGCAGCAAATATTGTGCAAAGGTTGTCGTGTGAGGTGTCTATGACAAGGTTATGATTTGCTGGTTATAATGATGCTGGCTGTATGCATGTACCATTTTTGTATTTGAAGTTAGGAATATGGGCTATGTACTTGTATCTCAAATGTATTTGATTCCAAGTAGCCTCAGTGTCATCAGCCCCCAACTCCTTCAGGAGTCCATAGCAAAGAGACCCCCCCCCACTGTCCTGGACTCCCTGGGAGGTGCCTCCCACACACCCTCCCCAGCCCAATGGAGCATCAAGGATTAAAGTGGCAGCATCTAGTGTCAGTGGGGTTCAGTGGCTCAGGCCAGACGCCTGAGCTGGGGACCCACCCCCATAGCACTGCTCGAGGGCCTGGGCCCGGAGTGTTCACAGCCCCTTCCTTACCCCTCCGAGCCCAGCCTGGCTCCTCACCTGGAACAAAGCAGAAGCGTCCGTCGGCCTCGCTGCTGTCCAAGTTCCAGGCGCTGCTGCTGTCCCATGGGGAGTGGGCCGAGCTGCTGGGGCTGGGAGAGGGATCCTCCACCTCCTGCCCTGGGAAGGCTGGAAGGTCCCCACTGACTGGGCAGGGCGATGCCTCCTGCTGGAAATCGGGGCTGGGCTCCTGGGGCCGCTGCTGCCCACACAACAAGCCCCGGAACCACCCTGCCTGGTTCTGCTCCTGGGCTGGGTCCTGCCTGCCCAGCTGCATCCTGGCCCAGCTCCATTTTGGCCTTGACGGTGCCTCTCCCACCTTGGCGCCTGCACCGGGAGCAGGTTTCCTCTTCCAGAAGGCTGGGCACTTCCACCTCCTGGCCCGGCCGGGAGCTCCTTCCCCGCCATTGGGGACGGTGGGGCCGCTCCGCTCCTGGGGAAGATGGCAGCTGCTTCCCACAGGCTCTGGGGCTGCCTGCAGAGCCTTCTTCCTGAACATCCTCAGGGGCCTGGCCATCCTGGAACCGAGCGGTGAGCAGAAGTGAGTCTGGGGTCAAGGCAGCCTCTCACTTACCAACTTGTTTGGTCTCTCCCCATCCCTGCCCCAGCCAGAGCAGCTTCTCCTCCCCCCACAGGGGTGCAAGGAGTGTAAGCTACACACACTGGCAGGAGTTTATTGCATGATCTGCTCCCCCTCAACCTTCCCCCTCGTCATCCCTGGGGCTGCAAGAACCGGGGAGTCTCATCCTTTTTGAGCACTGGGGTCAGTCACAAAGACCATCGGTCACTTTGGACAAGCAGCTCCCTCCTGCCAGCCCAGGACACACTCACACTTCCTCCTCCACATTCCCCGCCCAGGCTAGAGAAGGAACAGAACCCAGGAGTCCGGACTTCTCCTGGGAAACCATTTCCCACTTCAACGTCCCTAGACATAGCAAGGCCAGGGCCCCCTCGTTTCCCATTGCTTTCCATGCTCAGCAGCTCACCGGTTCTGGCCCAGCTCAGAGACTCTCAGCTGGGGAACAGTCTCCCACAAGGGAAGGGCTGGGACCCCATTGCTGGGACCTTGCCAAACACGCTGGAGACAGCTCTGGAGAAGCCCCTCCCCGGTCTGAGAGTGAGGGGCTCCTGGGGGCTGTTTGCAAATCCAATCTCCTTTGGGAGAGATTCTCTCCCCTCTTTCTGCCTCTCCCCAGACAGACAGGGGATGCCACCGAGGACCCCTAATGCCACTCACTTGCTCTGGTGACGGAGCGATGGATGGAGGATGTTCAGTGTCATCCCTCGCCCTTCTCCTCACTCTCCAAGCCCAAGGCAGGCTGGAGAGGGGGGTGGTGACCTGAGGAGTTACCCTGCCCAGCCAGCAGGCAGGGTGATGACACTGAGCGATCAGCTGGCTGAGAAAACAAGAGTCTGTCTTATTGCCAGGGAAAGGAGAAACTTGGCCAGCAGCAGGGGGTGCAGAACATCACCCTAGTGCGGGGGTGACAGCACCTCCGGGATCCTGAAATCCCAGCACTTTACACACCTTCCTGGAGCCTCCCCACCCCCCTGGGCTGTCGGGACTGTGACCCCAACCCTACTGATGAGAAACAGGCCTGGGGAGGGGAAGCTACTGGCTCAGGGTCACACCAAGTGTCAGATGTATGGATGGGACCCAGCAGTCCTTCTTTCCAGGCCCCTTCGCTAACCACTGCTGCACACTCCCTCCCACAGCTGGCAATTACAAGCAGGCCCTCATGGCCGCTCCCCCTGCCTATGAGAGGGAGTGTGCTCCGCTGGAGTCACTGGACCAGGGGACTGGGAGTCAGGACTGCTGAGTTCCATTGATGGGGATTTCATACTTTCCCGCTATTGGAAAGTGCTGGGAGAATCCCCCAGCCAAAGCTGCTCTGACAGTGCTAAGCAGCATCTGACCATTCAAGGGCGGAGCGCACTGCCCAGGAGAGGAGTGTTTGGCTCTGGGGTTTCACTTCAGCCCAGTCTAGGGAGAGGGGCCCAGCCATGGAGTTTGGCTCAAGAAGACCAATTCTCCAGTTTGTTAAGGGCATTTTGAATTCCAGTCCTGTGCTCCAAAGTGCTTGGTGTCATTTGCAAATTTTAGAAGCATGCTCTCCACTCCATTTTCCAAATCAGTAATGAAAATATTGAATAGTACCAGACCCCGGACTGATCCCTGCCAGACCCAACAGGTACACCCTCTCCATTGGACAGCCAGACATGGAGAAGGGCTCTTGGAGTCTGGGCTTTCAACCAGCTCTGCACCCACATCACACTGATTGCATCTAGACCACATTTCCCTTGTTTGCTTGTGAGACTGTCCTATGGGACTGTGTCAAAAGCCTTAGTAACACCGAGCTAGATCCCATCTACTGTTTACCCACCTCCACTAGGCCCAGAACCCTGCCGAAGAAGGAAAGAGGATTGGTTTGGAATGATTTGTTCCTGACAAATCCATGCTCACTAGTCCTAAGAACCAAACTATCCTGTTGGTGCTGCTGACAAACTGATTGTTTAAGAATGTATTCCAGTATCTCTCCAGCTATGGAAGTGAGGCGAGCTAGTAAGTCTCAGTGTTCTCTTTGTTCCCTTTCAAAGATAGGTCCTGTCTTGTTGAAGGGTGGGAAGATGTTCTTCTTCAGGGATCTCAGACGAGAACTGGAGCACAACACGTGGTTTGTTAAGGCCACAAAAATAGAGGCAGGAACCTCTTCTCTCCTCCTGGCAAAGAACCCCAGGTACCTGAGAGATAGGGACACACATCCATGAATGGGCTTTAAAAAAGGCAGTGGTTAAAAAGTTTTGCCCCAACCATTTCTTGTTTCCACAGACTAGACATTTTAGCAAACTTTAGAATTCCTTGGTGCTAAACACCGTGAAACTCCCCTTTCTCCTTCACAGAGGGTTTTAACGCCCCTTATCTCACCCAGGCTAAGGACTGCCCAAAGTTCGAGAACTGTCCCTGTTCCCATTGGATAGATGGGGAGGAGCCTGAGGTCCAGAGAAGGGAAGTGACCTGTTCAAGGGCCTACACAGCAAGGCGGTGGCAGAGCCAGAAAGAGAAGCCACCAGTCCTGACTCCTGTTCTAACAACCAGGAAACCCCCACTCCCCAGAGGCAGGGATAGAGCTCAGGAATTGGGATAGTGGAGAAATTTAATTGAAACCATTTCTGTCAGAAAATTCCATTCAGACTAAACCACTTTCTTTCTCGAAATCAAAATAAATGGGATGAAAGTTCTTTGCAAAAATATTTTGTTGCAAAACAAAAGCATCTCCTGTTTGTCAGAGTGTGTTAAATTGCCTCATTGCACACAAAGAGGAGACAATTAGATTACAAACATGAGATAAGATGCTTCACTCTGAGCTAAGTAGTTGCTGTTCTTAACAATTGCAAAATGAAAAAATACAAATAAAAGAGACTATTTCAGCTAGTCTATTATGTCATAATTTGCTCTGAGTAAAGGTGATAGGACACCTCATATTATGCACTACCCCTAGTGACACTCTCCAATGGATCCCCATCCTCCACCCACCGTGAGGTAGGTAGGAGCGGATCATTATTATCCCTACTTGAAAGAGGGAGAAACTAAGGCTGAGAAAGGAGAATTGACTTGTCTTAGGTCACACAGCCAGCCAGTGGCAGAGTTGGGAATAGGACCCAAGAGCCCTGATTTTCAAACTAACCATCAGATCTTGAATTTCAAACATAGACTGACTTGAGTAAAGTGCTCTCAAATGAGCTGCAGACCAACACTGCACAGTAATTATTCAGCAAGTATTTGAGGAGAACTGCAATGTTAGAGAGAATCATGAACTGCTCAGAGACTATTAATGCACCGAAGCAGCAGAATTCATCAAACATATAACTGGTTCTGATTTATTTCCTTGGTCTTCAAAGAGAGCAACAAGGACCTGAATCTCCTCCCTGTCAATAACCCCCTGCTCAGCCAATCAGGGTAGAGACTGAAGACAGGAGGCCGAGGGTTTTCACCAGAGAGCCCAAAGGATGGCCCAGGTCACCGGTGGGGATCACTGCCCGAGCACTATTTCAGCTCCACATTTCTGGGTGGACCTCCCACAGTGTGTGCTGCCGAGCTCTCCCCCGCAACACACACACCGCTCCTGGTGTTGGGAGGGGAACAGGTGAAAGGACAAAAAAAGAAAGAGACAAAGAGAAAGGAGGGAGGGATGGATGGAGGAAAAGGTGAAACACAAAGGACAAACCCTAATGTCCCCAGTGATTCTAAGGGACAAAATCCCAGGTGCAGAATAAAATTCTGCATCCTTAAACTTGTATTTTCCATGCCTAGATTTCAACTGTCAACAGATTGATCAGACTGAACAGGTTTCAAACCTCGAGGAGGCTCTTACCTTCTAAACAGGGACATCTGTTTTCTAGTAAAATCACAAAAAGGGAAGGAGAAAACTCAAAAGAGGTTCCTCCTGGCGCTCACATCCGTGAACCCGAATACTCTCTCAGTCCTCAAAGAGAGACCTGGAGAAGGAGACTTGCTGAAGCAAAGCCACAGTGGTCTCTGAGGTTTCCCTGGCCCTTCGCCCCGTCTTGCCTGGCTGATGTTGCATCTTTCTGTGAGGTCACCACCTCCCCACCACCTTTGACTAATAGTCTGAGGTCCTGCAAAAGGCCTTTGTGATGTCACTGCCACACCCCTCCCTTGCTGTGCTAATGTCCTGCCCCTGGCCAGGCACTTTGGAGGTTTGAGCTAATCCCTGTGGATCACCCCACTCAAGAAGCATTCGTTCTAGCAAGCAAGCCGGCTAGACAGTCACACATCAGACGCTGCTTCCAGCGCTACACTCAGTTTTTCAGAAATTAGTCAACTTTATGACCAGAAGAGACCATTAGAGCATCTAATCTGACCCCCTACATATTGCAGGCCTCCTGTATGACACAATAGCTACTTTTGGGGCAAACACATTCCACAAAGGCATCTAGTTTTCATTAAATGACATCAGGAGATGGCAAATCCACCAGTTTCCTTGGTAGCTTGTTCCTGTGGTGAATCATCCTCGCTCTTGCATATTTGTGTCTTATTTGTAATATGAATTTGTCTTTTTTCACCTTCCAGCGATTGGGTCTTGTTATGCCTTTCTCTACTAGATTAAAGAGCCCTCTTATACCCAACCTTTTCTCTCCATTAAGGCCCTTCAACACTTCAATGAAGTCACCTTTCAATCTTCTTTTGATAAGCTAAACAGGTTGAGCTCATTCAATAGCTCACTAGAAGGCATTTTTCTCCAGCCCTCAGAACATTTGTTGGCTCTTTGCTCATCAGAATCCTGAACCCCAACTGGATGTGGTTCTTGTTCTTCTGCACAACATAGCTCCTGGAGAAGAGGGATCTGCAAATGCACATTCATATGATACCTTTGTTTAATTGATGAAAACATAAACTAGACACTTAGAGGATTGGAACTGATTTCAGCTGATGGACAGGTTTGCTAGATTTTTATGCATTTGGACAGCGAAATGTTGAATGTTTACATTCATATCAAGCCGGAGCTCCTGAACATAATGGAGGATGGAAATGAAAATGTTTTCCTTTTTTAAAAAAAAAAAGAAAGAAAGTGCTAAGAGAACATCAGGATTTGAACTGAGGACCACATTGCTGTAATCAAGCACTCTGCCACTGAGCTATACCCCCATGATGACAGGTGCATAGAATCATGATCTCCAGGACTTTGAAGGACAAACCCTGATTCATCGACATCCTTTGCCATTCCCAGACCACAGGTGGTTTTAAAAATGGGGTTTGATTAAACTTCTTAAATGTGGTAAACACCACAGCTTGCACACTCACCGATATAGCTTCTCCCACTGACATAGCTGCCACCTCTTGGGGAAGTGAATCAACTACACCCACAGGAAAACTCCCTCCCCTCAGCATAGAGCAGTGGTTCTCAAACTATGAGTCAGGACCCCAAAGTGGGATGTGACCCTGTTTTAATGGGGTTGCCAGGGCTGGCATTAGTCTTGTTGGTGCCTGGGGATGAAGCCAGAAGTCTGAGCCCTACCATCCAGGGCTGAATCTCTCAAGCTCTGGTTTTCACCCTCCCCCAATGGGGCAGGGCTCAGACTTTGCCTCCTCTGCCTCTGCTCAGTGTGGAGGGGCTTGGTCCCTCTTTCCAGGGCCATGTAGTAAGTTTTTTTGGCAGAAGGGGGTTGCAGTGAAAGGAAGTTTGAGAAACCCTGGCATAGAGCCTCTGAATATGTCTAGACTTGGCTCCCTGTGGCACCATGGGTAATCAGACACTGAAAATACAGCCATGCAGACACCACACACCAACCTTGCCTAGCAGGCAAGAATCAAGCCTCCACAGAGAGATGCCTGTTGTTTTTTAACCCATCTCCCTAAGCACTCAGCCACAACCACTTAACAAAGGGGCTTTTCTACACTATGGTTCTGGTCTCACTGAAGGGTCATTTCCAATTGTTTGCTCAGACCAGCATTAGGGAAAATGGTGCCCTGGGCAAAACTTGTACTTTGGCACTTCCCCGTTGCCCCTGAATGATCCCCGCTTCCCCTTTACTGCTAGCTCCTGCACTCCCAATCCTTGCACCTCCTTCACCCCAAACTCCTGCCCCCTCCTGTGCCCCCTTTGCCCTTAACTCCCTGTGCCACCAGCCATTGCCCCTGTTCTGCAGCCCCTTCACATGGTTCCAGTGCTGGGGGCCCTGCACTTGTTCTCCCTTTCCCTGGGCTTTGGCATCACTAGCCCCTGCTTAGTGTGTAGGGTTCAGTGGTTCCCAAAATGTGGGGCATGACTTCTAGGGGGCACAGAGGAACATTCATGGGGGCACCTCAGGGCCTGAGCCAACCCCCATGGAGGTAGCACCATTCAGCCTCACTCTGTCCCAGCTCTTCCCCAACCCCACCCTTAGCCTGCGGCTCTGGCTTCCCGCTTGGCCTTGACCCCCTTTCTCATCTGCACCTCTCTCCCCAGCAAGCCACAGCCCCACTCCCAGCCTCGGTTCTTGACCGTGGCTTCCAAGGGTCCACAGCCATGGATAAGAGGCCACAGTGTGAAATGTTTGGGGACCACGGTTTTAGGGTTATGTCCTCAATCACTTCTACAAAGTCCAATAAAAGCTATTGCTCACCCACCCACCCCTCCATCAGGATGGACTAGGTATGTTCTGCTGCCCTTCACTCATACAGGAAGGATAATAACATTTCATTCCATTCAATCCTAAAGTGATTTGTAACCCACCACCAGCCAAAACTGGTCACTTTGGGAAAGCAGCCCCTTCATGCTGCATACCTAAGCAGAGTAGGTGTGTCTGTGCAAACACGGTCTGTTCCTGAAGTCTTTCCCCCAGCTCCTCACTAGATGTGAGAGGGGAGCTCATTCAGCCCCTGCTTCCACTTAGTATTTAAAAACTCCTTATTGTCCCTATCTCTGCTGGCCTTAGATTTCTCCTCCTGTCTCTTTCTTGACAGGTTGGATGAGGTGGCCAAGTGGTTAAGGTGGTGGCTTGCTAATCCATTATGCTCTGGATGCATGGGTTCAAATCCCATCCTCATTGGCTGCATTTAGTCTCCACTCTTCCTTTGTAGACAACCATCTCCCCTTTGGTACAATGACAGATCAAACAAAAATCTACTCAGAATTCCCTTGCTTTAAATAAAATGTCTAAATCCCAGTTTTCTTTAAAAAAAATTCTCTAGTGCTGTATTTCTTAGTTTTTATCTCAATAGGTAACATTCTCATCATCTCCCCCAAACCCTGGGACCTCCCCAAATTATTAAAATACACTCAAGCCGAGCAAGGCCAGAGCAGTGAACCAAAGCTAGTGTCAAGGCCAAGCTGTTCTGAAGGAGGCAACTCAAACATTTTCTCCCTGCTTCCCTTGGCAAGGTCTGATTGAGAAAACTAAATTCCCCAAACTGAAAATTTTCTGCTGAAAAACCAATACTAGTCTGTTTGGGGACTTTGATTTGAAAGTATTATTGTTATTATTCTCTTCTGATTTCTGAATCAGTTCAGTTCAGTCTTGGTCCTCCAGGTGTGTTTCCAGCTGCTGAGTTGTGGGGGAGAGAGGCCAAGTCATGATGTCTCTTCCCTTCCTTCATAGTTTCTTCCAACTTGCTAGGAAGCTCCTTTGCTACGATGTAAGTCAAGCAGTGTCCATTGTCTCTGTGCTATCTCAGAGAAGTCTGCATTGTACATGGTTCCGGGGATAGTCCTTGGGAATGTGGATACCTTCAATGGGCCAGCAGCGAGTCTGGCTCCTCCCTTGTCACACCTGAAAGGCTGGTGGTGGGCATTTCTCAACCTCATAACATATCTCAGTAACGCAAACAAAGCAAAACTTCATAACTTCTCAACCAATGCGAGAACACACAATCCAACAAGATATTAATGTTCAACAGATCAAGACTTTTGAAATGATACCTCACCAGGCAGACTTTGTACAAACCATGTCATCATTATATGAAAGTGCTGAATATGGGGCTTCCAGGTGCTGCTTTGAGCACAGTGTGCCACACCTGGGCTCCATTGCAATGGAGACGTACCCTTAGAGTCTCATAGACTCATAGACTCTAGGACTGGAAGGGACCTCGAGAGGTCATCGAGTCCAGTCCCCTGCCCTCATGGCAGGACCAAATACTGTCTAGACCATCCCTAATAGACATTTATCTAACCTACTGTGGGACAGGGGCAGGTCTGGGATCTCACACCAAATGGCTCATTGTGGCTGCCAGAATCTGTGAGCAGCTCATTTAGTTTCCACCAAGGATTGAGTCCTGCTTCGTGCACTGTGTGTGAGAATGAAAATCCTAAACCGACCTTTGAAATAACGAATGCAGCAGGACGTGTTATTGTCCCTGCCTCAAAGCAGACAGACCAATGGAGAAATGCCTTTGAGTCCAAGGTAATACTCCACTGCCATTTTACCTTTTTTGCTTGCTAAACTCCCTCCCAACCTTGTGGGGTCCAGAGCCCGGTATTCAGCCTGAGCCAAGATAGCTACACTGCAAATTTACCACCCCACAGCCCAAGCCCTGGGAGCCTGAGCTTGCATGGGACAGCCCTGGGTGTTTCATTGCAGTGTGGACATAGCCTAGCATTATGTCTACACTGCCATTATTAACACACCCAAGTCACTATTCTCAAACACTGGGTCAGCTGATTGAGGCTTGTGGAGCTTGTGCTGCAGGGTCATAAAATTACAGTGTAGACCCTTGGGCTTGAGCCCAGCCTCCGAGACCCCACGAGGGGTGAGGGTCTCTGAGTCTAGGCTCCAGTCTGAGCCCCAGGAATCTAAATCAGATCATCCAGGCCAGACAGGCCACAGGGATTTTGTCACAGTATAGATGCCCTCTCAGGGTATGTCTACATTGCAACGTAAGCCCAGGGTTAGCAGAGGTCATGTCAGCAGCCCTAACACATAAATATAAACCATGAGGAAAAGACTCACTCCCAAATAAGCTGGGAAGTGTCCTTCCCCCTATGGTTCATAAGTCCAGCAACCAAAAGTCCTTTAACATGAGCAATCCCCTCTCTGCACCCTACTCACAGCTATTGTCCTTAGTCAGTGCAAGCCCAGAGGTGCCTCTGTACAGTTCACCTGCCATCCTGGGTGGAAAAGGGGGAAAATAAGAAGGCACTGTACTCACTGTGCTGTCTAGGGACTCACTCATCTCTCCACAGCCACCCTGTCCTAACATTGATCTGACTCCTAAATTTTAGTATTAGGACCCAGGACCCAGGCCCCAGCCCACTTGGCTTTGGAACCCCTGTCCACTGCCCAGCAAGTGCTATTGAATTCAGAGTGAGTCCCTCAATCTGGGTCTGCCAAGTACAGTTGTGCTGCCCTCGATTCACACAACAAGGATAACAACCCTTTATTTCTCCTGCCCCAATAACAAGGAGACTGGGAATCCAACATCAACCAAAAGTGATCATTTCGGCAAGCAACCCAACATATTTCCAACATACCGTAAAATCCACATGCAGATTCATACATGAAACCTTGCAAGAAAATCTTCCTGAGGGGGGTCTGAAGCACCTGCTGCTGGAGGGAAGGAGGGAGCTGTGGGTTGGGATTGAGGGGCACTGGGAATAGGAGGGGGCTGTGGGTTGGGACAGAGGAGAAGGGTGAAGAGGAGTAGGCTCTGGTGGGGAGTGAGGAGCAATGTGCATAGGAGGGACTAAGGGTTGGGACTGAGGGGCACTGGGAAAAGAGGGGACATGGGTTTAGGCTGAAGAGCATCCTCGTTTGGGGATCCAGCAGGAAAGGGGAAGGCAGCAGGTGATTCTAGTTCCTTAGGGATATTCTGTGTGTTTGTATGTGTGTGTGTGTGCAGGGAAGGAACATGCTATATGCCCAGAGGCCTTTATTCTTCCAGGTTGCAAGGACAAAGGGACTGTCAGGAAGTTGCCCCTTCAAACCCACACAGAAAAAGGCCCTTCTGAGGAAAGGGAAAATCCTGAAGAGAAAAAGTAACATCAAATAAGACTCCAGAAAGACAGTCACGAGCTTGGGGAGCAGTTTATCACCTGACCAGGGACTTGAACCCTGGACCCTCAGATTAAAAGTTTGATGCTCTGCCATCTGAGCTAGCCAGGGTCACAAGAAACAAAAGCAACTTGGTGCAGGGGAAAAGCTAGTGAAGAAAACAAGTGTAAGAAACAATAGGGGAAATCTGCTGCTCTCTCTGGCCTGGTCAACACTACGAGTTTATATTGAATTTAGCAGCATTAAATCGCATTAACCCTGCACCCATCCACACAACAAAGCCCTTTATATCGATATAAAGGGCTCTTAATACCGATATCTGTACTCCTCCCCGAAGAGGAGAGTAGCCCTGAAATTGGTATTGCCATGTCGGATTAGAGTTAGTGTGGCTGCAATTCGACGGTATTGGCCTCCGGGCACTATCCCACAGTGCACCATTGTGACCACTCTGGACAGCAATCTGAACTTGGATGCACTGACCAGGTAGACAGGAAAAGCCCCATGAACTTCTGAATTTCATTTCCTGTTTGCCCAGCGTGGAGCGCCGATCAGCACAGGTGACCATGCAGTCCCAGAATCAAAAAGAGCTCCAGCATGGACCGTATGGGAGATACTGAAGCTAAGGCTTTTTCTCAGCTCATTTCACCACCCTCTATCCTGCTGGGGTTGAGTTTATCGCAGGTGTTACCCAAAATTGGGCCAGCTAGTAAGTGTAGGGAGGACTAATGACCCACCAGAGTTTGGCAGAAAGCAGCACATTTATTATACTGACAGCTAAGCTCAAAAGAAGAAGGAGGGGAGTGTCACACTCACACTCGCATACTCACGCTCCCAGGACAGGCACAGCACTGGACACGTCAGGATTCTGCAAGGTAAGTGTCCCACAGCGCAGCTATGGACGGTGCGATGAAGGTAAGTCTTCCTGAGGCACAGTGAAATACAACGCAGAGAACCACTGGCCAGGCGGTCCGGGCAAAGGGCATTCACTGGAGGTACAAGCTTGTGAGTGCTCTCCTGAGCACATGGCCCCTTCTCCTTTTAAGGACCTGCACCTAATGGTCTGCAACTAGAGATGACTTGGCTGCATCTGGTTGGTCACACTCCACCTTGGGCAGTGTCCATGCTCTGGGGGTGTGAGTGCTGCCTAATTAGAGTCCCAGACACCTTGTCTGCCTGGAAGCTCTTCTGCTCTTCAACCAGCCCATTCATCCGTCAAGTAGTCCAGGAGGGAGCGGGAAGGGTAAAGCCACTTCACAGGCATTCAGAGAGGGAGAGGAGACAAAAGTGGGAGCAGGGGAAGTATAACAGACCTTTTGATCATAGAAATCACTGCTGCTCCTACAACAGCAGGGACAGGCCAGCAGGAGCTTGGCTTTTGAACCCCCATGAGAATATAGCATTCTATAGTATTACAACTTTTTTTTATGGAAGGGGCCCCGAAATTGTTTTGCCCCAGGCCCCCTGAATCCTCTGGGCAGCCTTGCCAAGACCATGGGGCTGTCCCCCCACTTCACTCATTCTCCTCCCTCTGAGGCCCCACCTGTGCTCTGCCCTCACTCCCATTTGGCCACTTCCCACCCCTGCTCTTCCTCTTTGGCTGAGGCTGCTGGTCCACCTTTCGCTCACTCCTCTCCTCCCCCAAGGCCTCCTCTCGCCTCTCCACCCTCTACCCCAAGGTCTGCCTGCTGCCCACACCTCTCTGCCCCCTCCCCTGAGAACTGCCCTGCCCACACCTCTCTGCCCCTCCCCTGAGACCTGCCCTGCCCACACCTCTCTGACCCCTCCCCCGAGACTCACCCTGACCACCACTCACACATCTCTGCCCTCTCCCCTGAGACCCACCCTGCCCGTCGTTCACACCTCTCTGCCCCCTCCCCTAAGACTAGCCCTGTCCACCACTTGCACCTCTCTGACCCTCCCCTGAGACCTGTCCTGCCCACTGCTCGTACCTCTCTGACCCCTCCCCTGAGGCTGGCCCTGCCCACCACCCACATCTCTCTGCCTCCTCCCCTGGCCTGACCTGCCCACCGCCCACACCTCTCTGACCCCTCCCCTGAGACCCACCCTGTCCACCTCTTTCTTTGGTCATCTGTTGTTATTCCTTGAAACATCAAGGATGGAATAAAAAGCTGAGTTTACTCCAGGGTGAGGAAAGAAAGGAGCCACCAACCCCCTGGCAAAGCCCTGGGGATATGACGGGAAGGGGACTGTCTGAATGAGCAAGGCAGGAAATGGACAAGCTACAGCAACGTCATTAACCACGAACACACTCTCCTCATGCTCCAGCCAGAAGGGAAAGGAGCAGGAATTCTTGCTGTTCAGCCATGGACACACTTACACAACGGCACAGCAGTGTGTGTGTTGTGGAAACTAGTCTGAGGAAACAACTGGAATTGATCACTCAGTGAGAGCAGAACTAGAGTGCAGTGAGAGCCACATGTCAAGCAAGTAGCTGTGGCCAAGTGGTTAAGGCGATGGGCTAGAAATCCATTGTAGCTTCCCTGCACAGCTTCAAGTCCTGCTAACTACAGAGGAAGTTGTGGTTCTTCAATTTCAATGGAGCTGGGTCTTGTCTCACTTTCATGCTAGGCCTACACTAAAGGGGGATGTGGCTTTAGTTAAAGTGTTTTAATTGAACAGCTGTTGCATGTCCATCCTGTGTCACCAGAGCACATCCATGCTAGCATCTCTTGGATGGCCACATGGTGGTAACTATCCCAGTGTGCAACTGGCTGCAGGGTGCTTTGGGAAGGGTTTGCAATGCCTCACGGGCTGCTACAGCATCACATGATACAGGTTTCTATCCCATTGTTCCGTGGGCATCCTACTAGATTGCCAGCTGCTTTTCAACTGCAATGTGCGTGGTGGGGTAGAGAGCTCGTGTGTGTGGGGAGGAGAGACAGTGTGTGTGTTGCGGAAGAGTGAGTGTGTCGGCACACTGTCTCTAAGTTCAGACAGCTGCTGGAAGCAACCAGTCCTGAGGCAGGGGACAGCCCCGACATCAGCCCCCCTTCTCTCACTGGCTCAGCTCAGCACAGCACAGCACTCTCTGTCACACACACACACATACACGTACACACTGCTGCCTGCTTAGCTCTGTGTCAGGGGTGCTGGAACAGGGGGGTTAGAGGGCCATGGCCCCACCACTCTTTACTGGCTGTTAGGACAAATGATGGAGGGGGGGAAGGGTGCAGTCTTGGGGAAGAGGCGTTCTGTGGGTGTGGCCTCGAGGGGAGAGGTGCTGTGAGTGGGGGTCCTTAAGGAAGGAGTGTCATGGGGGTGCCACAGTTTGGATAACAGTGCCCCCCCCACTGTAAGGAAGCTTCTGCCGCCCCTGCTCTGTGTTCGCAGAGCGGGAGAGAGCAGCATCCATGGCAGTGATTTGCTCCCCGGGGCTCCAGCAGGGGAGCTTGGGAGGTGATTTAAAGGGCCCGGGGCTCCGACCGCAGCAGAGAGCCATGGACCCTTTAAATCACCAGCCTGGGGAAGACAGGCCGGGCTGGCACAGCGTATTGGCTCTTGCCAGTACCCCATACCGTAACATACCGGCTTACTTTCACCTCTGGAAGGTCCTCACGTGGATCAATAACTGGTTAAAAGATAGGAAACAAAGGTTAGGACTAAATGGTCAGTTTTCAGGATGGAAACAGGTATCTAGTGGTGTCTGTACTGGGACCAGGACTAGTCAACATATTAATAAATGATCTGCTGAACAGTGAGGTGACAAAATTTGCAGATGATCCAAAACTACTCGCTTGCTTCCTAGAATGAACGCTCCTTGGGTATGTCTACATCTACAATTTTGCAGCGCTGGTTGTTACAGCTGTATAAGTACAGCTGTATAGGGCCAGCGCTGCAGAGTGGTCACACTTACAGCAACCAGCGCTGCAAGTGGTGTTAGATGTGGCCACACTGCAGCGCTGTTGGGCGGCTTCAAGGGGGGTTAGGGGAACGCGAGAGCAAACCGCGGGGAAGCAGGTCTCCTTCCCCGCGGTTTGTTCTCGCGTTCCCCGAACCCCCGTGCAAGCAGGTCTCCTTCCCAGCGGTTTGCTCCGGTGTTCCCCCAACCCCCCTGCAAGCAGGTCTCCTTCCCAGCGGTTTGCTCCGGTGTTTTTTGAACCCCCGTGCAAGCAGGTCTCCTTCCCAGCGGTTTGCAGGGGGGTTCGGGGAACGCGACAGCACACCGCTGGGAAGGAGACCTGCTTGCACGGGGGTTCGGGGAACACCGGAGCAAACCGCTGGGAAGGAGACCTGCTTGCACGGGGGTTCGGGGAACACCGGAGCAAACCGCTGGGAAGGAGACCTGCTTGCACGGGGGTTCGGGGAACACCGGAGCAAACCGCTGGGAAGGAGACCTGCTTGCACGGGGGTTCGGGGAACACCGGAGCAAACTGCTGGGAAGGAGACCTGCTTGCACGGGGGTTCGGGGAACGCGAGAACAAACCACGGGGAAGGAGACCTGCTTCCCCGCGCTTTGCTCTCGCGTTCCCCGAACCCCCCTGCAAACCGCGGGGAAGGAGACCTGCTTGATTACCAGAGAGGCTTCCTCTGGTTTGCTGGGATACCTGTTTATTCCACGGAGGTCAAGAAAAACGCTGGTGAGTGTTTACACCTGATGACCAGCGCTGGATCACCAGCGCTGGATCCTCTACACCCGAGTTTCAACGGGTGTACGGCCAGCACTGCAAACAGGGAGTTGCAGTGCTGGTGATGCCCTGCAGATGTGTACACCTCCTAAGTTGCAGCGCTATAACTCCCTCACCAGCGCTGCAACTTTGTGGTGTAGACAAGGCCCTTGAGTGGGGTGATCCACAGGGAGTAGCTCAAACCTCCAAAGTGCCTGGCCACGGGCAGGAGATTAGCACAGCAAGGGAGGGGTGTGGCAGTGACATCACAAAAGCCTTTTGCAGGACCTCAGATTATTGGTCAAAGGTGGTGGGGAGGTGATGACCTCACAGAGAGATGCTGACATCAGCCAGGCAGGAGAGGGGCAAGGGGCCAGGGAAACCTCAGAGACCCCTGTGGCTTTGCTTCAGCAAGTCTCCTTCTCCAGGTCTCTCTTTGAGGACTGAGAGAGTATCCGGGTTCACATATGTGAACGCCAGGAGGAACCTCTTTCAAGTTTTCTCCTTCCCTTTGCCTGATTTTACTAGAAAACAGCCATTCCTGTTTAGAAGGTAAGAGCCTCCTCGAGGTTTGAAACTTGTTCAGTCTGAGCCATCTGGTGACAGCTGAATGCTAGGCATGGAAAACACAAGGTTAAGGAAGCAGAATTTTATTCCACCCCTGAGATTTTGTCTCTTAGAATCAATGTGGGCATTAGGGTTTGTCCTTTTTGTTTCACCTTTTCCTCCATCCATCCCTTCCTCCTTTCTCTTTGTCTCTTGCTTTTGTCCTTTCACCTGTTCCCCTCCCAACACCAAGAATAAGGTGTGTGTGTGTGTGTGTGTGTGTGTGTTTGTGTGTGTGTTGCGGGGGAGTGCTCTGTAGCACCCACTCTGGGAGGTCCACCCAAAAATGTGCAGCTGAGATAATGCTCCGGCAGTGATCCCCACCGGTGACTTGGGCCATACTTTGGGCTCTCTGGTGAGAACCCTCAGCCTCCCATCCTCAGTCTCTACCCTGATTGGCTGAGCAGGGGGTTATTGACAAGGAGGAGACTCAGGTCCTTGTTCTTCTCTTTTATGACCAAGTAAATAAGTCATAACCAGTCATATGTTTAAAGAATCTTGCTGCTTCTCTGCATTAATGGTCTCTGAGCAGTTCGTGATTCTCTCTAACATTGCAGTTCTCCTCAGATACTTGCTGAATAATTACTGTGCACTGTTGTTGGTCTTGAGCTCATGTGAGAGCACTTTACTCAGGTCATTCCATGTATGAAATTCAAGATCTGATGGTTAGTTTCAAAATCAGGGCTCTTGAGTCCTTTTCCCTACTCTGCCACTGACTGGCTGTGTGACCTAAGACAAGTCAATTCTCCTTTCTCAGCCTTAGCTTCTCCCTCTTTCAAGTAGGGATAATAATGATCCGGTCTTACCTACCTCAACACACACACTGTCTCTCCCCGCACACAAACAGTCTCCACACTGCAGCTGAAAGGCAGCTGGCAATCTAGTAGGATGCCCGTGGAACAATGGGGTAGAGAAACCTGCATCACTGAAAGTACAGCCATGAAGACACCACACACCAGCCTTTCCTAGCTGGCAAAAATCAAACCTCCACAGAAAGACCCCTATGGTGTCATACCCCAGCTCCCTAAGCCCTCAGCCACAACCACTTAACACAGGGGCCTTTCTACACTCTGGTTCTGTTCTCACTGAAGGGTCATTTCCAATTGTTTGCTCAGACCAGCTTCCCCAGCACACTCACTGCTGTGCAGCTCTGTACATGTGGCCATGGCTGAACAGCAAGAATTCCTGCCCATTTCCCTACTGGCTGGATCATGGTTAGAGTGTGTTTGTGGTTAATGATGTCGCTGTAGATTGTTCATTTCCTGCCTTGGGAATTCAGACAGTCCCTTTCCCAACATATCTCCAGCACATCAGTCCCTGGCTGGGTCTCCTAGGTAGTGGAAAACATCCCTTGTTTGGTGCTGCCAAGGGGAACGTGCAGAGCTGAGATGTCCCTCGGCTTGGCTCAAAGGGGGATGTTAGATGGAATTTATCACACAACGCTCCCTGTCCCCAGAGCCCCATGGGGAGAATCTAGAGAAGGGGGAGTCATTCCTCCCCTGCACTCCCAGAAGAGCTGCTAGGACTCCTTCCTGCCAGCTACTCACCCCTGGATTCCTCCTCAGCTCCTGGGATCTTTCTGCTCCAAAGGCTCCAGAGGCCTGGGGTAGGGAGGGCGTCACTGCACAGTCTGAAACACAAGGGAGGTTTCTGGAATTGAAGGAAGGAGCAGAAAATGGAGAGGAAAGAAACAGAGAGAAAACACCTCATCTCTCTCCTCTCCCCCTCCCAACAAGAAATGTTCTCAAGGACCAGCATTGGGGAAATGGTGCCCTGGGCAAAACTTGTACTTTGGCACTTCCCCACTGCCCCTGGACGATCCCCTCCCCCTTTCCCCCCCAGCTCCTGCACTCCCAACCCTTGCGCATCCTTCACCCATACTCCTGCCCCCTCCTGTACCCTAGCCCCTATGCTGTGTCCCCTTTGCCCTTAACTCCCACACTCCCCTCCTGTGCCACCAGCCAGTGCCCCTCTCCTGTACTCCCTTCACCCCTAAACCCTGCATCCCTTCCTGCACCCACCTGGGGACAGTGACCTGTGTGCATGGAGCAGCTGGCATTGCTGCCCGCTCCTCCCTGGAATGCTGATCCTCCGGGCACCCCTAGGAGCTGCAGGGGCAGGGTGGGGGGCAAGAAGCAACATCATCAGAGTTTCCTGCATCCAGGTCACTTTCCTCAGCCAGGCTGCATAAGGGGAGGGCAGAGAGCAGCAGCTTCTGATGCTCCCCTCACAGCACAGCCCAGGTGAGGAAAGTGACCAGGATGCATGGAGCACATAGTGTTGCTCCTCACTCCCCTCAACCCTCTATGGGGCCATGGAGGAGCACTGGGGCAGGGGAGAGCAGTGAGCACCTTAGCACTGGCACACGCTGCCCTTTGACCCCCTGGAGCCCTGGGCGGCTGCTGGGGTGCCCCACCCCTAAGGTCAGCCAGGCTCCCCAGCACGAACAGCAGAGAACACAGGGTGACTGGCCACACACTGAGCAGTGGTAGCCTGGGCAGCACGTAATGGAGGCTCGGGGGATGGGGCTCAGCCTCTCCAAACCTTTCGTCGCCAAGGGGGCAGTGGGGCCCATGACTAGGGGCTCTGGCCGAATTGGGCCCACCTGGAAAAGTTTCCCCCATGTCAGCCCCAGGGCTGGAGGAGCTCTCACTCCATGCTACAGCCTGAGGGCTGCCGCAGGGACACAGAGCTTCTCTGGTCTCGGGGCCGCAGCGGGGCAGGGGTAAAGGAGTGATAGGGTGGGGCCAGTGGGGGAAGGGGTGGAACAGACGTGACAGTGGATGGGGCAGTGGGTGGA
Organism: Gopherus evgoodei; assembly: GCF_007399415.2. Lineage (NCBI taxonomy): Eukaryota > Metazoa > Chordata > Testudines > Testudinidae > Gopherus > Gopherus evgoodei. The sequence continues at coordinate 30,428 of NW_022059872.1, read as the reverse complement.
AGGTGTGGAAGGGGGCGGAGCCACAGACAGAAGGGGGGGCATGGTTCCGGTGCTGGGGCCCCCACACTTGTTCTCCCTTTCCCTGGGCTTTGGCATCACTAGTCTCTGCTTAGCAAGTAGAGTTCAGTGGTCCCCAAAATGTGGGGCATGACTCCTAGGGGGACACAGAGGAACATCCATGAGGGCACCTCAGAGCCTAAACCAGCCCCCATGGAGGGCAGAGAGGGAGCACCACTCAGCGCCACTCTGTCCCAGCTCTTCCCCAACCCCATCCTCAGCCTGGGCCTCTGGCTCCCAGCTCTGCCTCAGCCTTGACTCCCTTACCCCTGTCTGCACCCCTCTCTCCAACAAGCAACGGCCCCACTCCCAGCCCCATTTCTCAACTGTGGCTTCCGAGGGCCCACAGCCATGGATAAGAGGGCACAGTGTGAAATGTTTGGGGACCATTGGTTTAGGGTTCTCAATCACTTCTATGCAGTCCAATAAAAGCTATTCCTCACCCCCCCACCCCTCTGTCAGGACGGACTAGGTATGTTCTAGTGCACTTCACTCATGCAGAAAGAATAATAACATTTCAATCCACTCAATCCTAAAGCGATTTGTAACCCACTACCAGCCAAAACTGGTTGTTTTGGGAAAGCGGCCCCATCATGCTGCATACCTAGGCAGAGCAGTGGTGTCTATGCAAACTCGGTCTGTTCCTGAAGTCTTTCCCCCAGCTCCTCACTAGATGTGAGGGGGAAGCTAGCTCATTCAGCCCCTGATTTTGCTTAGTATTTAAAAATCTTAGTATCCCTATCTGTTCCGGCCTTAGATTTCTCCTCCTGTCCCTTTCCTAACAGCTGAGATCAAGTGGCTGAGTGGTTAAGGTAATGGGCTGCTAATCTATTGTGCTCTGGACGCATGGATTTGAATCCCATCCTCATTGGATGCATTTAGTCTTCACCCCTCCTTTATAGACAACCGTCTCCTCCTTTGGTACAATGACAGATCAAACAATGTTGCTTCCTGCAAACAAAAACCAGCTCAGAAACCCCCTTGCTTTAAATAAAATGTCTAAATCCCAGATTTCTTAAAAAAAAGAATTCTCTAGTACTTTTTATCTCAAAAGTTAACAGCCTCGTAATCTCCCCCAAACACCCTGGGACCTCCCCAAATTATTAAAATACCCTCAACCTGAGCAAGGCCAGAGCACTGAACCAGAGCTAGTGTCTAGGCCAAGCTGTTCTGAAGGAGGCAACTCAAACATTTTCTCCCTGCTTCCCTTGGCAAGGTCTGACTGAGAAAACAAAATTCCCCAAACTGAAAATTGTCTGCTGAGAAACCAATACTAGTCTGGTTGGGGACTTTGGTTTAAATGTTTTATTATTATTATCTTCTGATTTATGAATCAGTTTTGTCCTTCAGGTGTGTTTCAGCTGTTGATTTGTGGGGGAGAGAGGCCAAGTCATGATGTTTCTACCCCTCTTTCATAGTTTCTTCCAACTTTCTAAAAAGCTCCTTTGCTATGATGTGAGACAAGCACTGTCCATTGTTGCTGTGTTATCTCAGAGAAGTCTGCATTGAACACGGTTCCTGGGATAGTCCTTGGGAGTGTAGATCCCTTTAATGGGCCAGCAGCGAGTCTGGCTCCTCCATTTTTGCACCTGAAAGGCTGGTGGGGGGCATTTCCCAACCTCATAACATATTTCTGTAGTGCACACAGAGCAAACTTCATAACTTCCCAAACCAATGTGAGCACACAGAATGCAAGAAGACATTAAAGTTCAACAGATGAATAGTTCAAGATTTTTAAAATGATACCTCACCAGGCAGACTTTGTTCAAAACGTATCATCACTATATGAGAGTGGTGAATATGGGGTTTCCAAGTTTCTGCTTTGAGCACATCGATTAAGATGGCAGCATGGCTGGCCTGGGTCATCTGACTTGGGCTCATGGAGCTAGAGCTGAGGGGCTAAAAACTGTGGTGCAGATATTTGTGTTCACACTGAAGCCTGGGTTCAGAAACCCTCACCCCTCCTGGGGTCTCAGAGGTTGGGTTCAAGTCCATATGTCTGCACTGCCATTTTATAGTCTTGCAGTCCCAGCCCCATAACCCTGAGTCAGCTGACCCGGGCTTTGAGACATTGAGGCATAACATTAGGACACATCTACAGTGCAATGAAACATCCAGGGCAGGCCTGGGTTGGAGTAATCAGGGTAATGTGGCTTGGGCTGTAAAGTTGCAGTGTATGTGTCTCGGCTCAGGCTCAGTACTCTGCTCTAGAAGCCCAGAAGGTTGGGAGGGAGTTTAGCAAGTGAAATGGTAAAACCGCAGTGAAGTATTACCCTGGACTCATGGCAGTTCTCCATTGGTCTGTCTGCTTTGGGGCAGGGATAATAACTCTCAGGGGTGCTTTGTTGAGAGGCTTTTGGGGCATCTGCTCTTGGCTGCTGTCAGAAGACAAGATTCAGAGCTAGATGGTCCTTTGGTCTAGCCCAGTGTGGTTTTTCTTATGTTTTAAATTACACTCACAGGCACTGATAATAGAATTACTGAAAATTTGGGAGTTAAGAGCTGGTAGGTCAGTGGTCCAGTCCCCACACAGATGATCCCCTCCCTCTGGGACAGGGGCAGGTCTGAGCTCTCACCCAAATGACTCATTGTGGCTGCCAGAATCTGTGGGCAGCTCATTTAGGTTTACGCCGAGGGTTGAGTCCTGCTTTGTGCACCGTGTGTGAGAATGAAAATCCTAAACCGCCCTTTGAAATAACGAATGCAGCAGGACATGTTATTGTCCCTGCCCCAAAGCAGACAGACCAATGGAGAAATGCCATTGAGTCCAGGGTAATACTTCATTGCGGTTTTACCTTTTTTGGTGGCTAAACTCCCTCCCAACCTTGTGGGGTCCCAGAGCCCAGTATTGAGCCTGAGCTGAAACATCTACACTGCAAATTTACCACCCTACGCCCAAAGCCTCGGGAAACTGAGCTGGCATGGGGCAGCCTTGGGTGTTTCATTGCAGTGTGGACATAGCATAGCATTATGTCTGCACTATCATAAACACACTCAAGTCACTATTCTCAAACCCTGGGTCAGTTGATTCAGGCTTGTGGGGCTTGTGCTGCAGGGTTATAAAATTACAGTGTAGACACTTGGGCTTGAGTCCAGCCTCCAAGACCCCATGAGGGGTGAGGGTCTCTGAGCCTGGGCTCCAGTCTGATCCCAAATGTCTACACTGCAGTTTTTAGCCTCACAACCTGAACCCCTGGAGTCCAAGTCAGACAATCCAGGCCAGCCAGGCCACAGGGCTTTTATCACAGTACAGATGCCCTCTCAGGGTAAGTTTACATTGCAATGTAAGCCCAGGGTTAGCAGAAGTCATGTCAGCAGTCCCAACGCATAAACATAAACCACAAAGGAAAGACCCACCCCCAAATAAGCTGGGCTCTGTCCTTTTCCCTACAGTTCGTAATCCAGCAACCAAAAATCCTTTAACATGAGCCATCCCCTCTCTGTACCCCACTCACAGCTGTTGTCCTTAGTCAGTGCAAGCCCAGAGGTGCCTCTGTAAAGGTCACCTGCCATCCTGGGTAGAAAAGGGTGAAAATAAGAAAGCACCATACTCACTATGTTGTCTAGGGACTCACTCATCCCTCCACAGCCACCTTGTCCTAAAGTTGGTATAACACCTAAATTTTAGTATTAGAACCCAAGCCCCAGCCCACTTGACTTTGGAACCCATGTCCCCTGCATAGCAAGTGCTATTGAATTGAGGGTGAGTCCCTCAGTCGGGGTCTGCCAAGTACAGTTGTGCTGCCCTCGGTTCACACAACAAGGATAACAACCCTTTATTTCTCCTGCCCCTATAACATGGAGATTGGGAATCCAACACCAGCCAAAAGTGATCATTTCGGCAAGCAACCCAACATATTTCCAACATATTGTGAAATCCAGATACTGTCTCATACACGAAACTTTGCAAGTAAATCTTCCTGAGGGGGTCTGAAGCACCTGCTGCTGGAGAGAAGGAGGGAGCTGTGGGTTGGGATTGAGGAGCAGCGTGAGGAGGAGGGGCCTGTGGGTTGGGATTGAGGGGGCTGTGGGTAGGGACAGAGGAGAAGGGTGAAGAGGAGTAGGCTCTGGTTGGGAGTGAGGAGCAGTGTGCATAGGAGGGGCTGAGGGTTGTGATTGAGGGGCACTGGGAAAAGAAGGGACATGGGTTTAGGCTGAAGAGCATCATCATTTGGGGATCCAGCAGGAAAGGGGAAGGCAGCAGGTGATTCTAATTCCTTAGGGATATTCTGTGTGTTTGTATGTGTGTGTGTGTGCAGGGAAGGAACATGCTATATGCCCAGAGGCCTTTATTCCTCCAGGCTGCAAGGACAGAGGGGCTGTCAGGAAGTTGCCCCTTCAAACCAACACACAAAAAGGCCCTTCTGAGGAAAGGGAAAATCCTGAAGAGAAAAAGGAACATCAAAGAGGACTCCAGAAAGACAATATAAGATCCTTATGAGTAGTTTATCACCTGACCAGAGACTTTAACCCTGGACCCTCAGATTAAAAGTCACATGCTCTGCCAACTGAGCTAGCCAGGCTCACAAAGGAGAAGAGCAAGTTGGTGCAGAAGAGAAACTAGTGAAGAAAACAAGAGCAGGAAACAATAGGGGAAACCTGCTGCTCTGTGTGGCCTGGTCAACACTACGAGTTCATATCGAATTTAGCAGCATTAAATCGCATTAACCCTGCACCCATCCACAAAACGAAGCCCTTTATATCGATATAAAGGGCTCTTAGTACCAATATCTGTACTCCTCCCCGACGAGGGGAGTAGCGCTGAAATCAGTATTGCCATGTTGGATGAGGGTTAGTGTGGCCGCAATTCGATGGTATTGGCCTTCGGGTGCTATCCCACAGTGCACCATTGTGACCGCTCTAGACAGCAATCTGAACTTGGATGCACTGGCCAGATAGACAGGAAAAGCCCCGCAAACTTTTGAATTTAATTTCCTGTTTGTCCAGCGTGGAGCGCCGATCAGCACAGGTAGCCATGCAATCCCAGAATCAAAAAAGAGCTCCAGCATGGACCGTATGGGAGATACTGAAGCTGATCTCTCTATGGGGAGATGAATCTGCTCTATCAGAACTCCATTTCAAAAGACGAAATGCCAAAACATTTGAAAAAATCTTCAAGGTTATGACAGACAGAGGCCACAGCCGGGACTCAACACAGTGCTGAAACTTAAGGAGCTGAGACAAGCATACCAGAAAGCCAAAGAATGAAATGGACGCTCACAGAGGGAGGGGCGACTGACGACTGTAGTTATCACACAGTTCCCACACTCTCCAAAAACCATTTGAATTCTTGGCTGAGTTCCCAAAGCCTGAAGGGTCAAAAACATTGTTGCGGGTGGTTCAGAGTATATGTTGTTCCGCCCCCCCTCCATGAAAGCAAACGAAAAAAAATTGTTTCTCGCCTTTTTTCAATGTCACTGTATGTCTATTGGATGCTGCTGGCAGACGTGGTGCTGCAGCGCTACACAGCAGCATCCCCTTCCCTTCCATTGCGGAAGGCAGACGGTACAGTAGGACTGGTATCCATCATCGTTGTCCCGTGAGTGCTCCTGGCTGGCCTCGGTGAGGTCGGCCGGGAGTGCCTGAGCAAAAATGGGAATGACTCCCAGGTCATTCTCTTCTTTAAGCTTTGTCTAATGGAGATTCAGTCCTGTCTGGAATATCATATTAGCTGGAGACTGCCCTCCCCTCCCACCTTTGAGCTCTAATTGCAGAGGCAATAAAGTCAGTGTTGTTTCAAATTCCTGCATTCTTTATTACTTCATCACACAAATGGGGGGACAACTGCCACGGTAGCCCAGGAGGGGTGGGGGAGGAGGGAAGCAACAGGTGGGGTTGTTGCAGGGGCACCCCCTAGAATGCCATGCAGCTCATCATTTCTGTGGGATGTCTGGGGCTCTGACCTGGAGCGTTCGTTTGCCTCTCTGGTTCTTTAGTAGGCTTGCCCGATAGTCTAGACAGGACTGACTCTCCCTTTAGAGAAAACTCAAAGAGGGGAATGACCTGGGGTGCCATTTCCATTTTTGTCCATGCACCCCCGGCCGACCTCACCAAGGCTGGCCAGGAGCACCCATGACAGCAGCAGACAGTACAGTGTAACTGGTAACTGTCATTGTCAACTTGCAAAGCAGCAGATGGGACGGTATGGCTGGTAATCATCTTTGCTAACTTGCAAAAGGCAAGGGGATGCTGCTGTGTAGCGCTGCAGTACCACGTCTGTCAGCATCATACAGTGACAGTGAAAAAAGGCTGAACGGGCTCCATGGTTGCCGTGCTATGGCGTCTGCCCAGGCAATCCAGGGAAAAGGGCACAAAATGATTGTCTGCCATTGCTTTCACGGAGGGAGGAGTGAGTGACGACATTACCCAGAATCACCCACGACACTTTTTGCCCCATCAGGCATTGGGATCTCAACCCAGAATTCCAATGGGCGGGGGAGACTGTGGGATCTATGGGATAGCTATGGGATAGCTACCCACAGTGCAACACTCTGGAAATCGACGCTTGCATCTGTACATGGATGCACACCGCTGAATTAATGTGCTTAGTGGGGTAGTGTGCACTCGATTTTATACATTTGTTTTACAAAAACTGGTTTCTGTAAAATAGGAATAATCCCGTAGTGTAGACATACCCTGTGATTAACAAATTTGGTGGCTAATTGAAAGGCTGATGGTTCAAACCCAAGTGAAGATGGAGGTGGTTTTTTTAGTGATGAGAATCCAGTACATTTTAACAGGCTGAAAATCTCCTCAATGTTGGTCTAGCCTGATTAGGCAAGCATAAGCAATACTTTCACCAGGAGCATTGGTGGTATAGTGGTGAGCATAGCTGCCTTCCAAGCAGTTGACCTGGGTTCAATTCTCAGCCAATGCAGTGATGGGATGTTTTCTCTACTGGGAATTAGTTTAAATTTCAATCACATTGTATCAGTTTATCAATGGAATGAGAGAATCAATGTTCTGCAGGTCATTCAACACACAATGGAGGAAGAAGGGGGTGGGACTAGACAACGAGCAGGTGGAGTTATCCTGATATTACAATGTTTGGTTTATTTATTAAAAGAAATTTCCTTTACTTCCCTCCCTCTTTTAGACTCAGAGCCTTTAAGGTCAGAAGGACCAATGTGATCATCTAGTCCGACCTGCTGCACCTTGCAGGCCAAAAGACCCCACCCACCCACTCCTGTAATTGACCCGGGAGGGGAGGCAACTCTGTACTCTGCCCCTACCCCAGGCAGCACATGGACATCCTCTGCTCCTCTCCCCCCATGGGTGTGCAGAGATGTGCCAGCAGCACTGAGGTGGCTCCCTGCCCACTCTACCTCCATCCCTTGGTGCCACTCCCAGAAATGGCCGGCATGTCCCGGCATCCCCTGGGACAAGGGGAGTGTCTCCATTCTCTGCCCCTGCCCTGAGTACCGACTCCACAGTTCCCATTGGCCAGGAACTGCCACCAATGGGAGCTCTGGGGGCAGCGCCTACAGGCAGCAGCACACGGAGATCCCCTGGCCCCACCCACATAGGAGCTGCTGCCGCAGGGCTGTGCGTACCGGTCACTTTGGGAGCTGCACTGCCTGGGGTAAGCATCAGCCCTCCTGCACCCCAACCTCCTCACCCAGCACAGAGCCAGCACCCTGCACCCAAATTTCCTCCCAGAGCTTTGCTTGTTTTCCTTTCACCCAGAGCCATCCTTCTCCTGGGCTGCAAGTAGCCATCCCTGGGAAGCCAAGAGGCAGGCACAGGATTCTACCTCCCAGTAGCCAACCGCACCTCCCCAGGCTTTGCAGAACGAATGGTGGCTCTCTACTAACCCCACGTAGCCGCACTGAGGCGCTTAGCTTCTGCCCTGCCTTCCTCAGCTCGACTTTCCTCTTTTGCCCCATTCCTGCCTCACTCCCTCCTTTGGCAAGTCACCCAAAGGAGGCCAGCAGGAAGAGCCGGCCGCCATAGGCCAACCTCCAAGGGCAGAGGAGGCTAAGTAACAAGGCTTCAAAAGGTGACTGGCCCAGACCCTCTAGCTTTCCCCTGCTAATGGCAAGGCTTTTTTCTCAGCTCGTTTCACCACTGTCTGCCATGCAGGGGTTGAGGTTACTGCAGGACAGGCCAGTGGCAGCAATAGGAGCGCTTTGCTGGACAGGCAGAAAAAGTAAACCTTCCTGTTTTGAACCAAGGGCCTTTTGCATGTTAGGTAAATGTGATAACCACTACACTACAGAAACTGTGTTGCAGAGCTTTCTCCCTCTCTTCATAAGAACACGAGAACAGCCATACTGGGTCAGACCAAAGGTCCATCCAGCCCAGTATTCTGTCTGCCAACAGTGGCCAATGCCAGGTGCCCCAGAGGAACTGAACCTAACAGGTAATGATCAAGTGATCTCTCTCCTACAATCCATCTCCACCCTCTGACAAACAGAGGCTAGGGACACCATTCCTTACCCATCCTGGATAATAGCCATCAATCGACTTAACCTCCATGAATTTATCTAAGTTTTTTTTAAATCCTGTTATAGTCCCAGCTATCACAACATCCTCAGCCAAGGAGTTCCACAGGTTGACTGTGCACTGTGTGAAGAACCTCCTTTTATTTGTTTTAAACCTGCTGCCCATTACTTTCATTTGGTGTTCCCTAGTTCTTATATTATGGGAACAAGTAAATAACTTTTCCTTATTCACTTTAGGATGTGGGGTCTGGGCTGGGCTGACTTTAGTCCCAGGCTGGGGTCTCCTGAATGTTGGGAACATCCTTTGCTGCTACCCAGGCACAGCAGGCTACTAGTGACAAACCAGGGCTGGGATGAGAGGGGAATGTTGCATGGACTTTATCATACAGGGCCCATCCTGCTTCTCAGAGCTCAGAGGCGAGAATCTAGAGAAGGGTGAGTCATTTCTCAGCTGCATTCTCAGGAGAAGCCGGTAGCCATCCTTGATCAGACACTCAGGAGAGCAACCACAGCAGTTCTGCGGAGAGCTCTGGCTGCCAGGGGATCCAGCTAGGAGAGGGAGTGCTGAGGGCTCTGCAGTTTTTGCAGTGGGGCTGTCTCAGGAGTCACAGGTGGCTGTGTTGGTGGGGTGGTGAAGTAGGGACTACAGGATGTTAGGCTGGCTGAAATGAAACTGCACAAAAAACCTCCCCATTTGTTCCAGCTAAGACCCTACTTTGGCCTCTCCTCCTTTCATAAATATCTCCATATCTACCCCAGCTCTCAGAAACCCCCTCTCTCCATGGGTATTTTCACGGTTTCTTCCTTTTTTCATGGAGAGAGACAGAGAAAAAACAAGCCTATTAATTTGACCTACCGACTCAGTTCATGGCATGAAATACACAATTTTGTATTCAATGAGTTGTGTTCATTTACATAACATGAAAAATATGTTTTGGTCAATGCATGAAAACCTCACCGCATTGAACAACCCACTTAATCTCGTTAATGTACGACAGAATATTTGAAGAAGTTAAGAAAGATGTGCTTAGAAATTAACATGTTGTGCCATTTACACACGAACAAGACACAGAAGAAACTGAATTATTTGAGCTACTAAAATTTCCATTTTCCCACAGCATTTTAGTTCTCAAGGTTGTTTAAATTTGCTTATTTTTTTGGAACTAGAAATGAGGACGAGTACACTGAAGTCAGTGGAATTACTGCAGTGAGGGATTAGTCTCATTATTTGCCACTAACAAAACCTTTGTTAACAGAGAGTTAACTTTGACTGTGAATATCTCTTACCTTCCAGAACATCGAGTTCAGTAAAACTCAAATTCTGGAAAAACAGGGAATACAGAGTGAGGGTACATGCCCCGATAACCTTAACTCTGCCCTCTAGAAGAGAATCCCTGAGAGCATATGAGAATAAAGAAAGGTTTGGGGACAAATTACATCTACTTCCCAAGAGTTTGTTTCTTCTGTAATTAATGGATCCTGGCCCCATCAATTGATGTCTGGTGTCTGGCCGTGGAATTTACTATTTACTATCTTTATCCCAGTATATTAAAGGCATAACTGCTTTACAAAAGCTCCGTTATTCTAGGTTACACAAACAGGTCACTTTCCCACCTATTTCAAGGAGATGGAATTTTCCTGACCTGCAGGGAACTTAAAATAACATGCTCAAGATCACACATTCCTTAGGAGAAAACGAAGGGGGAAAAAACCAAAACCCACCAAACCCTTGCTGTTTCTACCCAAATGATCAATGAGACCAGAAAGTGAGACTGTGCAATTAACTGTCTCGTACTACACTGACTCTGCAGTTACTTGGATGCAGACACACCCAGCTCCATGGTTGGTAAACGTACAGAGACTCTGCTGCTGCTCATGAACTAGCAGCACATGACCTCTAAACAGCTGCCATTTGAATGTATCTGAAAGTTACACGGAACAACGATCTGTGTTAAAGGAAGGCTGCCATTTATAAGAGTCCCAATTGATGCTGTGTGCACAAACAGAGGATTGAATGTGTAACAGGGAGTTTGGTAAATCTTGGTTATTTTATTTTTGTAACAGGCTCCTGTCCACCTCCAGTAGAGTTTTTGGTCTCAGTGGCAACTTACTTACCAAATGTAATACAGACTAGTCCATTCCTCCCAAGTGGATGTGGTACTTGTTCTGCACATTGTAGCCCATGGAGGCCGAGGACCTGCAAATTGTCTTCATGTGCCTTTGTTTAGTTGATGAAAACATAAACTAGACACTTAGAGGATTGGAAGTGATTTCAGTGGAGGGACATGTTTGTTAGGTTTTTATGCATTTGCACAGGAAAATGTTGAGTGTTTCTGTTCATTTCAGGGATCCCTATTCAATAGAGCTCCTGAACGTAATGGAAATGGATATGCAATTAGTTTTGTGAAGGGCCAGGCTTATAATGGGGCCTTTGGATTTGAATCAAGGATCACTTGAACTGCAGTCAAACACTCTGCCACTGAGCTATACCCCTCTGCCAGCTATGCTGGCAAGGCAGTGATCTTAAGGATCTTGAAACCTGAGAGTGGAATTCGTTTCTTCCACACCAGTATCGCTGTCTGTGCATTCCAGAGCTATGGGGTGAGTGGGAAAGGCCCACAACTAGCTTGTCAGTATCAACAAAGGAGCAGCCGACATCAGGAGCAACGAGACATGTTGGTGGCCCATTCAGAAGAATCCACTCTCCCAGAGGCTTCTCAGCGAGGGCACGGTACACACGGTACCTATCCCCCACATCCCAGCAAGGGTCTTTCTAGTCCCACTTTAGTGTTATCCAATTTGTAATCAGTCTTTGGCCCAGATTCCCTCCCTGAGCGGCACCAGCACATATTTGGGCCCCCTGCTAGTGTTAAATCTGTCTTCAGCTGGGACCCAGCTTGGCAAAGAGCCTGCAGTCCCCTCTGTGCTGGAGGAGTGAGAGCAGCCCTGGCACTGGGCAGGGCAGACCTGAGGGAATGAACCCAATGTGCCCGTGAGACCCTGATCCAGAACCTCTGCCATGCAGCTTGTGCAGCTCCAGCTTCTCTAGTCTCCAGCGAGGATTCAAAGCTTCTCTGCTCCAGGGGAACCCCTGGGGGAGGGAGGCAGGGTTCCTGCAGGATAAATCTTCCTGCTGACAGAGCTCTGGTCCCCTCCTCATGGGCACAGGGCATTGCACACGGCACCCACCACATGCACACACCCCTTTGTGGGGAGAATCAGCTCTGGGATATTGGGGTCAAACCCTTCCCACCTCGTCACTTGTCATAAACAGATAGCTAAGGGTTAATGTCTCTTTCACCTGTAAAGGGTTAACAAACGGTGACCTGCAACACCTGACCAGAGGATCAATCAGGAGACAAGATACTTTCAAATCTGGGTGGAGGGAAGCCTTTGTTTGTGGGTTTTGGGTTTGTGCGTTGTTCTCTCGGGGTCCTGGACGGGACTAGAGGTGCAACCAGGTTTCTGCCAATCTCCCTGCTACAGTCTCTTATCTATTCAGAATAGTTAGTAAGTAAAAAAGGCAGTTATAGTCGTTTAACTTGTTTTTCTTATTTGCAGATGTGTACTTGCTGGAAGTAGCTTAAATTGTGTTTCTGCTGGAGAAAGCTTCTTTCTATTGTCTATAAGCTAAAAAACCCTGTATATTTACCATCTTGATTACAGAGACAGTTTTTATGTTTTTTCCTTCTTTATTAAAGTTTTCCTCTTTTATTTTTTTAGAATCTAATTGATTTTTTGGTTATCTTTTGTAAGACTCCAGGGAAGGGAGTCTGCACTCACCAGGGAATTGGTGGGAGAAAGGAAAGGGAGGAGGGAAGAAAAACCTGCTCTCTGCGTTTATCTCTGTAGCTCTGTCCGAGGAAGAAGGGAGGGGGAAGGGGTGATTCAACGAGTTGAATCATGGTGGTCTCCTAGTGTACCCAGGGCAGGAAAGAGCTGGGAGAAAGAAAAGGAGGGGGAAGGGAAATGGTTCATTCCCCTTTGTTGTGAGACTCAAGGAATTTGGGTCTTGGGGTCCCCAGGGAAGGTTTGGGGAGACCAGAGTTTATCAGGTACTCAGAATCCTGATTGGTGGCAGCCTATCAGATTTAAGCTGGTAATTAAGCTTAGGGGAATTCATGCTAGTACCCATATTTTGGATGCTAAGGTCCAGATTTGGGAATTAAACTATGACATGGTGGCAGAGGTGGGATAGACAAGAATCCAAAAGCCAATAAGATTATATATTTTTTCTCTGCTAGCTGCTTGTAGCAGAGAGAGGGTTTTCAAAACTACAGCCAGAGATTTTTTTTTCTTTCTCCTTTCTGGCTGTGCATAGACATTGCCTCAGGCAGGGCCATTAAGTTTAACAAGGGTCTTTTGTTAGACAATAGAACTCCAGCTGTGAGTCAACTACACCAGCAGAACACACATGCAAATGAAGGATTTCTTTTTGTTCTAGTTATTCGGGAAGGTTAGTTAGAAAGGCACTGTTCTAGGCAACCTGAGAAGCAACAGAAAAGCCGCAGTTCAGGAAATAAGCACCAGAGGGCACCCCAACACAAAAAAGCAGGAACCATGACTACCAAGGATGCCCTGAAACAGGAACAAGCAAGATTGGAGGCAGAGGTACAAATCAAAGACGCAGAGCACAAGCAAGACATGAAAAAAAAACAACTAGAAATAAAACAAAAAGAGATGGAGCTAAGAGAAAGAGAAAGAGAGGCGGCCCACAAAAGAGAACAAGAAGACAGAGAGGCAGCCTACAAAAAAGAGAAAGCAGCCAAAGATGCAGACCACCAAAGACAGCTGGAACTCCAGAGGGAGACCTACCAGCAGGCCCTGGAATTAGAACGGGCTAAGCAACAGAACCCAGCCAATCCTAACAACCCGTCTCAAGTTGTTGTTCCACATCCCAAAAAATTTCCCACCTACAAGGCAAGTGATGACACTGAGGCCTTCTTAGAAAATTTTAAAAGAGCCTGCCTCAGGTACAGCATCTCTGAAGACCAGTACATGGCAGAACTGAGGCCACAGCTCAGTGGACCTTTAGCAGAGGTGGCGGCTGAAATGCCTAAGGAGAAAATGAACGACTATAAACTTTTTCAAACCAAGGCCAGATACAGAATGGGGATAACACCTGAACATGCCCGTCGGCAGTTCAGAGCCCTAAAATGAAAACCAGATGTGTCATTCCCCCGACACGCCTATCACATTGCAAAGAATAATGAAGCCTGGATATCAGGAACAAAGGTTAACAATCTGGACGAGCTGCACCTCCTGATACAAATGGAGCAGTTCTTAGATGGTGTTCCTGAGGAAATAGAGAGGTACATCCTAGATGGAAAACCCAAAACGGTAATCGAGGCGGGGGAGATTGGAGCCAAATGGATGGAAGTGGCAGAAAAGAAAAAAGCTACTGTCAAGGGGAGCGAATACCCCAGGGGGCACACTGACAATAAACCCTATAACCGAGGGCAGCACAAGACCCCACCTACAACCCAAGGAAAGCCACAGACGCCCTATTCTTCCACCTCAGCAGTCTCCAGTAACCCACCTCGACCCAGTGACCAGTCAGCTGGAAGATGTTTTAAGTGTAATGAACTGGGACATATAAAGGCCAAATGCCCAAAGAACCCAAACCGAGTGCAAGTCATTACACCACCATCATACCAAAGATCCCCAGGCCCAGATGCCTCTCAAATACCCATGGATCAAAGGGAAATTTTGAGAGTGGGCGGAAAGAAGGTTACCGTGTTGAGAGACATGGAGGCACAAGTGTCAGCTATCCACCAATCCTTCGTCGACCCCAAATTCATCAACCCAAAGGCCCAAGTGACCATTTACCCCTTCATGTCACAAGCTGTAGACTTGCCTACAGCTCAACTGCCTGTCCAGTACAAAGGCTGGTCAGGAACGTGGACTTTTGCATTCTATGACAATTATCCTATCCCCATGCTACTGGGGGAAGATTTGGCCAACCAGGTGAAGCGGGCCAAGAGAGTGGGAATGGTTACCCGTAGCCAAACCAGGCAAGCTTCCAGACCCATTCCTGTTCCTGAGCCATCCACAGAGGCCCCGTCTGTGTTACATGAGACCCAGACAGAGGTAGTGGACCCGGATCCCCTGCCAACAACTGAAACAGCCACAGTGCTTCCAGTCCCAGACCAGGAACTGGAAAAGCAACCAGCACTGACACCAGCGCTTGCAAATCCATCTTCAGCCCAAACGCTAGAGGGCGCCAGCGAGCCTGAACTGGCAGAAGCAGCAGACAACCATACCCAAGAGGCTCAGCCAGAGCCTGAAATACCACCTGGTGCACCAGCAGAGAGCAGCTCACCAGCAACGGAAACAACCCCATCACCTACATCGCTTCCAGAGGGACCAAGCCCAAGTCCACAGTCTGAGGAATAACTGGTGACCCCAGCCTCAAGGGAACAGTTCCAGACTGAGCAGGAAGCAGATGACAGCCTTCAAAAAGCTTGGGCGGCTGCACAGAGCACCCCACCGCCTCTCAGCTCTTCTAATCGATCCCGGTTTGTTGTAGAACAAAGACTTTTATACAAGGAAACTCTTTCTGGTGGACACTGGGAAGACTGGCATCCGCAAAAACAGGTGGTGGTTTCAACTAAGTACCGGGAAAAGCTCTTAAGCTTAGCCTATGATCATCCTAGTGGCCATGCTGGGGTGAACAGAACCAAAGACCGGTTGGGGAAGTCCTTCCACTGGGAGGGAATGTGCAAGGACGTTGTCAAGTATGTCCGGTCTTGTGAGGTATGCCAAAGAGTGGGAAAGCCCCAAGACCAGGTCAAGGCCCCTCTCCAGCCACTCCCCATAATTGAGGTCCCATTTCAGCGAGTAGCTGTGGATATTCTGGGTCCTTTCCCAAAAAAGACACCCAGACGAAAGCAGTACATAATGACTTTCGTGGACTTTGCTACCCGATGGCCGGAAGCAGTAGCTCTAGGCAACACCAGGGCTAACACTGTGTGCCAGGCCCTAACAGCCATTTTTGCCAGGGTAGGTTGGCCCTCCGACATCCTTACTGATTCAGGATATAATTTCCTGGCAGGGACCATGCAAAAACTGTGGGAAACTCATGGGGTGAACCACTTGGTTGCCACCCCTTACCGCCATCAAACCAATGGCCTGGTGGAAAGGTTTAATGGAACTTTGGGGGCCATGATACGTAAATTCGTCAATGAACACTCCAATAACTGGGACCTAGTGTTGCAACAGTTGCTTTTTGCCTACAGGGCTGTACCACATCCCAGTTTAGGATTTTCACCCTTTGAACTTGTGTATGGTCATGAGGTTAAGGGGCCATTACAGTTGGTGAAGCAGCAGTGGGAGGGGTTTACACCCTCTCCAGGAACTAACATTCTGGACTTTGTAAGCAACCTACAAAACACCCTCCGGCATTCTTTAGCCCTTGCTAAAGAAAACCTAAAGGATGCTCAAAAAGAGCAAAAGGCCTGGTATGATAAACATACCAGGGAGCGTTCCTTCAAGGTAGGAGACCAGGTTATGGTCTTGAAGGCACAACAGGCCCATAAGATGGAAGCATCATGGGAAGGGCCATTCACAGTCCAAGAGCACCTGGGAGCTGTTAACTACCTCATAGCATTTCCCAATTCCTCCCTAAAGCCCAAAGTTTACCATGTTAATTCTCTCAAGCCCTTTTATTCCAGAGACTTACAGGTTTGTCAGTTTACAGTCCAGGGAGGAGATGACGCTGAGTGGCCTGACGGTGTCTACTATGAAGGGAAAAAAGATGGTGGCGTGGAAGAGGTGAACCTCTCAACCACTCTGGAATGTCTGTAGCGGCAACAAATCAAGGAATTGTGCACTAGCTTCGCCCCATTGTTCTCAGCCACCCCAGGATGGACTGAACGGGCATACCACTCCATTGACATAGGTAATGCTCACCCAATTAGAACCCCACCCTACCGGTTGTCTCCTCATGCCCAAGCTGCTATAGAACGGGAGATCCAGAACATGCTACATGCTAAATGCGGTAACTCGTCCAGACAACTATCCAATGCCACGCACCAATGAGCTATTGGAAAAGTTGGGACAGGCCCAGTTCATCTCTACAATAGACTTAACCAAGGGGTACTGGCAAGTACCACTAGATGAACCTGCCAAGGAAAGGTCAGCATTCATCACCCATGCGGGGGTGTATGAATTTAATGTACTTCCTTTCGGGCTGCGAAATGCACCCGCCACCTTCCAGAGGCTGGTAGATGGTCTACTAGCAGGACTGGGTGAATATGCAGTTGCCTACCTCGATGATGTGGCCATTTTTTCTGACTCCTGGCCCGAACACCTAGAACACCTGGAAAAGGTCTTTGAGCGCATCAGGCAGGCTGGACTAACTGTTAAGGCCAAAAAGTGTCAAATAGGCCAAAACAGAGTAACTTACCTGGGACACCACGTGGGTCGAGGAACCATAAACCCCCTACAGGCCAAGGTGGATGCTATCCAAAAGTGGCCTGTCCCAAAGTCAAAGAAACAGGTTCAATCCTTCTTAGGCTTGGCTGGGTACTACAGGCGATTTGTACAACACTACAGCCAAATCGCTGCCCCACTGACCGACCTGACCAAAAAGATCCAGCCGAATGCAGTTAAGTGGACTGATGAGTGTCAAAAGGCCTTTACCCAACTTAAGGCAACACTCATGTCTGACCCTGTGCTAATGGCCCTGGACTTTGACAAGCCATTCCTAGTAACCACGGATGCATCTGAGCGTGGTATAGGAGCACTTCTCATGCAGGAAGGACTGGATCACAACTTCCATCCTGTTGTGTTTCTCAGCAAGAAACTGTCTGAGAGGGAAAGTCACTGGTCAGTCAGTGAAAAGGAATGCTACGCCATTGTGTATGCCCTGGAAAAGCGACGCCCATACGTTTGGGGACGGTAGTTCCAGCTACAAACTGACCATGCTGCGCTAAAGTGGCTTCATACTGCCAAAGGGAACAACAAAAAACTTCTTCGATGGAGTTTAGCTCTCCAAGATTTTGATTTTGAAATTCAACACATTTCAGGAGCTTCTAACAAAGTAGCTGATGCACTCTCCCATCAGAGTTTCCCAGAATCCACTGGTTGAAATTTGTTCTTAAAATGTAGAAAGTCTTGTAGTTTACATACTTAGTAGTATATGTAAAGGTGCATGTGTTGTATTAATCTGTTTATTCTAAAGGTCTAGGAAGAAATCACCGACAGTGACGTTCCCACTGTCTGCGATTTGGGGGGCGTGTCATAAACAGATAGCTAAGGGTTAATGTCTCTTTCACCTGGAAAGGGTTAACAAACAACACCTGACCAGAGGACCAATCAGGAAACAAGACACTTTCAAATCTGGGTGGAGGGAAGTTTGGGTGTGGGTCCTTTGTTCTTGGGCTGTTCTCTCTCTGGGCTCTGAGAGGGACCACAAGAATCTCTGGGCTCTCTTATCTTCTGTTTCCAATTTGTAAGTACAATGGTAGAAAGACAATAGGCTTTTACATTGTTTTTCTGTATTTGCAAATGTGTAGTCTGCTGGAAATAGTTTAAATTGTATTTTTTCTGGATAAGGCTGTTTATCCATTTTCTATAAGCTAAAAGACCCTGTAACTGTTTACCATCTAAATTGCAGAGATAAACCTTTTACTTTTTTCTTTCTTTTTTTATTAAAAGCTTTGCTTTAAGACCTGTCTGATTTTTTTCTCGTAGTTAAGGCTTGAAGGAAGGGAGTCTGCACTCACCAGGGAATTGGTGGGGGGAAGGGAAAAAGAGCAGGGAGGGAAAGGTAAATTTCCTCTTTGTGTTAGATTCACGGAACTTGAAGCTGTATTGCCTCTGGGAAAAGAGGGAAGAAAAACCTGCTCTCAGCGTTTATCTCTGTATCTCTCTCCGGGGAAGAAGGGAGGGGGGAATGGTTATTCAAGGATTTGAATTACGGTGATCTCCTAGGGTACGCAGGGCGGGCAAGATCTGGGAGGAGGTAAAGAGGGGGAAGGGAATGGTTTATTTCCCTTTGTTGTGAGACTCAAGGAATCTGGGTCTTGGGGGTCCCCAGGGAAGGGTTTGGGGACACCAGAGTCTATCAGGCGCTCTTCTTAAGTCCTGATTGGTGGCAGCCTATCAGATCTAAGCTGGTAATTAAGCTTAGGGGAATTCATGCTAGTACCCATATTTTGGATGCAAAGGTCCAGATTTGGGAATTATACTATGACAAGTCCCCACTTCCCTATTGTTTGTCTGTACAATCGCTGTCTGGGTCTGTGATTCTTTCTGTCTGCTGTAGAATTAATTTTTTGGGTGTAAACCAATTAAGATGATGGGGTATAATTGGTTAGATAATCATGTTACACTATGTTAGGATTGGTTAGTTAAATTTCAGTAAAATGATTGGTTAAGGTATAGCTAACAGAACTCAAGTTTACTGTGTAGTCTGCAGTCAGTCAGGAAGTAAGGTGGGGGAATTGGCATCATGTTTCGCTAAGGGCGAGGAATGGGAGCAGGGGCACAGGCAGGGCTCTGTGGCATCAGAGCTGGGAAGAGGACACTGAAGAAGGAAATTGGAATCATTGCTTGCTGGAAGTTCAACCCAATAAACATCTAATTGTTTGCACCTTCGGACTTTGGGTATTGCTGCTCTCTGTTCACACAAGAAGGACCAGGGAATGGGAGAGTGAAGGGATGAGCCCCCTAACACTAACTAACATCTAACACACATTTGAACCTCTTCTTTTCACACCATTGCTCATTCTCAGGGTCTGCTTTGTCTCCAGACAGATCCATTCTCTTTCAGGATGGCCTTGCTCTTCCTATCTGTTTCGCTCATGATTGTGTTGGAGTAAGCACTCCTCTTCCCTCTATTCTCAGCCAAACACTGGTACGAACTGTTTGCTACTGCTGGGATTAGAAAGCATTTGTGGAATGGAAGATGCCATTTTTGGGGGATTGTTCCCAAGCTGCAGTACTTTGTGTTCAAACATCTCTCAGCTTCCTTGGTGAAAATAAGACCAAGGTTTCCATGCAACATAGAGGAAGAAAGTAGGTGTTCACCCCAGATGGGACTCGAACCCACAATCTCTGACTTAGAAAGCCATTGCCTTATCCATTAGGCCACTGGGACTCTGAAGGCCAACTGAAGAAGGGATGGGAATTCCCTCTCATAAGTGCACAGCGTGACCATTCACTCAGAAGCCAAATACCCCATTTAATCACCTTACAGAAACGTCTGCATCCCCTGGCAGTGAGGCAACTAGGCAGGTCTCTGACAGAGTTGAGCATCACCTTTCTGCCAGCCATTTTTAGAGAAGAACCCTATCCTAGAGTCACTCCTCCCTCCTTCAGCACCTCCACGTCTGTGGCTCTGAGTGGCAGTAGGATGATTAGGGGGTGAATCTGAGGCTGGAAGGGGAGTAAGGTTGGCTTGTAAGGAGTAACCAGGTGGCGCAGACCCAGGGGGAGGCTGTGGGCTGCTGGTCAGTTTAGATCAAAGTTGCACAGCAACCTGACACCCAGGGTTATACCTCGTCAGGAAAGCACGGTCATGCTGCCCAAGTCTGAGTCACGTCCGCAGCCTGGCCCGTCCCGGCAGACAGGGTGCAGAGCCACGCAAATCAATGGCAGGTCGAGTCGGGAGCCTCGGCTCTTTCCGCTGACAGCCACACAGCGCTGCCTAGCGCCCAGAGAGCCTCCCTCGTGTTCTCCCGCAGCAGCCGCCTGCCGGGGTGGATGGGAAAAGGAAGCCCTGCAGCCTCATTCTGGGACAGGAGGCCCTCGCCACACCCAGACCTGGCTCTTGCCTTCAGCCCAGGCAGCCAAAGGTGCCGGGGAGCTCCCTGGCAGGCGGCCGCCTCAGCCACCTCTTGCCTCATGGCCCAGGCTCTTGGTGCTCTGCTGGTCACAACCTAGCTTGAAGGCCCAGAGGGAAAAGAAACAAGCACATGCATAACAGCAAATGGTTTTGATCCATCAACCTCCAGGCTATTGGCCCAGCATGCTTCCGCTGCGCCACCCAGTCAGCACTATCCAGATTAGTGCCTTATGAGCTCTCGTGCTGGCAGGCAGATGCACAGGCTGCTAGGCAGCTGCCCTAGTCCCAGGATTTTACAGCATCTACAGGGTAAAAGGATCTATTTGAGGTTTAGACCCCACTGGGAGCTGGGTAGCTGAGTGCCGGAGACGGGAGCACTTCTTCAACTGTTTTCAGTTAAGCCTTCAGCTTGTGGGGGACGAGGTTCAGCCTTGGATCTGTGTTTGCAGCAGGCAAGCGCCTCTGGCTCAATCGGCCCCCCTCTCTGTCTTAGCAGACTAAAACCCGGAGCAAACGCACACGCCTTGCAAAGGAAGAGGAGCCGGGATCTTGAACAAATGTCCACATTTTATTAAGATGACGTTCAAAGAAAAAAAAGGGTATGGTACAGCATTTAGGCGTAGAAGTTTCTGGGGATCAGGAAACAACATACAGATTACCCAGGGGGTGCGAAGTTCGGATTAAGATCGGGTGGCGTAAGGAATACATAATCTGCAATAGCCCCGACTGGGGGTAAAAGGTTAATGTAGAGACATTGAATTAGAAGGGTATGTTGTCCATGTGAGGACTACGTTCAGGTGTGGAGCATAACAAGCGGATACGAAGATGAGGATGGATTGACCCGCGTTTGGTGAGTTTTAACGTTCAGTGTTTTTAATCTTTGCCAAAATCTAGTTTAAGCAGGGTCAGTATGAACTCTGCCTTGCCATCTGTTGGTGATCTGTTGTAAAGGCCTTTTGAAGTTGATGTCATTTGCATGGTTACACCCACCCCAGATTGCATGATGGGAGTGCTTGTCCAAACGGTCATTTCAGCTGCTGTGGGATCCCCAGTCTCTTTGTTATTGGGGCAGGAGTAATCCAGTGTATTTTCCTGTTCATTTTGGACCAAGGACAGAGTAACTGTAGCTGGCATATGAGGCCTGAGCGCTTGACCCTCACCTGGCAAGTACTCACCATTAAGGGGTCTGGGTTCCAAATGCCAAAAGTGTATGGGAGGTTGGAATGGATATTTGTTTGGTTTTTGTTTGCCTGTGTTTGTTCCTGTTGGTTTCCTTTTTGCTGTCCCTGGTGTGTAAAGACAGAAGCATTTTTGAATCTTTTAGAATTATTGTTAGTGGTGCAGTGCTGAAGTCACTCATCTTAAGCTTAAGGCATTAGATCTCTTTCACAGTATATTTTGGTCCTGAGAGGTAAAAGATTGCTCTGTGTGTGGTGTTATGGAGTGAGATAGAAAAGCTTGGTTGTAGAGGTGGTGCATATGCCAGAAAAGTCATGCCTCCCCAGCTGCAGTCCCTGAGTCCCCTCTGCAAAATTTCCTTGCAGTCTGAGTGGAAAAAAGCATATTACCAAATGAAGTTGTTGCAGCTTATTTCCCTGCCCTGCCCTCATTAACCACTACATTTTTACAACTTTTAGTGGGTAATTGAGATCACAGCCCACCAGCCTAAGTGTGTCTCAAATTTACACTTAAGCATCAATGAATTTAGGTCTGTAGTATAGAACAGCAATTGTAATAGAATTGTGAATACCAACATTTTTAAACCACAGAGAGAAAAAACCATAAATTCTTCTTCGAGTGATTGCTCACATCCATTCCAGTTAGGTGTGCACGCCGCGCGTGCACGTTCGTCGGAAACTTTTTACCCTAGCAACTCCAGTGGGCCGGCAGGTCGCCCCCTGGAGTGGCGCCGCCATGGCGCTCCATATATACCCCTGCCGGCCCACCCGCTCCTCAGTTCCTTCTTACCGCCGTGTCGGTCGTTGGAACTGTGGAGCGCGGCTTAGCTGTCCTCCACGTCCCTAGCTCTCCTTGTTAACTCTCGTTATTGTTATAGTTGTTAGTTAGATCGTTAAGTGTAGTTAGTAAGTAATTAGGTGTAAATAGTGTTGTAGATAGTTATTCGCCGGGGGCCGTAGCCCTTTCCGGCACCCGGCACCGGGCTCATGCCTGGTTCGCCGGGCTTCAAGCAGTGCGCGGCCTGTAGGAAGCCTATGCCTACCAGCGACCCCCACGACGCGTGCCTGAAGTGCCTGGGGGAATCGCACAGATCGGACAAGTGCCGCATCTGCAAGGCTTTCAAGCCCAGGACAAAAAAGGAGAGGGACCAAAGACTCAGGACTCTCCTTATGGAGGCGGCACTTGACCCGGTGGCTTCGCAGGCCGTGATCTCGGCGCCGGCACCGGATCGCACCGGCACCGGGAAGACTCCCCGGCACCGACCTTCTCCGGCACCGGGTGCAGAGCCGAGACAGTCAGCGTCTGCTACTCCAGCCAGGCAGACCCGACTGGAGCGCCCGGCCTCGGCATCGGCCGCGGCGCCACCGGCACCGTCGACTCCGGGCCCGACGGGTCCGTCGAGTCCGGTGCCGCCGAGCTCCCCCATAAGATCTGGGGTTGAGCTATTGGTCCCATCCACGCCGGAGACCTTCGCCTCGGCACGGGACCTTATTGCCCTAACGGAGCCTACTCAGCCGCCACCCCCGGTACCTCCGGTGCGGGTCGCATCTAGAGGCAAGCCCATGATGTCGGCACCGTCTCGGGACTCGCGCTCACGATCCCGGTCCCGACGCCACGGCAGATCAAGATCTCACCGCCGCTCGCAGTCCCGGCACCGCTCCCCTCGGCGGTACCGGTCGCACTCGCGGCACCGATCGACCTCCAGACGGTCGCGGTCGGACTCCAGCCGCCGATACCGGCACCGTGACTCCAGGAGCCAGTCCCGCCGTCACTCTCCGCACCGGTCGACCTCCCGGCACCGAGCTGGTAGCAGGTCCCGGTCCCGGTCGACCTCCCGGCACCGCGTCGGTGGCAGGTCCCGGTCCCGATCCCAGCACCGAAGCGGCGGCCGGTACCGGTCCAGATCCCGGCACCGAGACAGAACCCGGTCCCGATCCCGGCACCGCTATGACTCCCGGTACCGATCCCCGGCACCGAGAAGATCTTCGGTGCCGACTCGAGCAGACCCTTACCAGTCAGGGTCGGCCCCGCCGTGGCCTTCTAGGCAGCCGTCGGTGTCTTCCCAGACAGACAGCGGGTACGCGTTGGGCACCGACTGGCAGGCGGCGCTTTTCCAAGACCCGCCGCAACAGGACCAGGGCCCGCAGCAGTGGGGGTTTTGGACCCCATGGGCATACCATCAAGCCCAGGGCCCCCAACAGCTTCCTGTTAGGCCTGCGACAGCGGAGCACAGGGTGCCGGAAGCCTCGTTGTCTCGCCCCCCTCCCTCCCCGGATGGAGAGGAAGGGTCCAAGCAGCAAGACTCCGCTCTGGCTCCTGAGACAGAGGCGAGGGCCGAAGGGGACCCCCCATTGGACACTCTCTTGCCGGGGGTCTCCTCATCCTCCTCCCCTGATGAAGCGGTGGCTGGCACCTCCTCCAGTAGCCCCCCACCGCTGGATCTCAGGGCGCACCAAGACCTCCTTAGGCGAGTAGCTCAGAATCTGAGCCTACAAGCCGAGGAGGTCTCTGAGATCGAGGATCCGATTGTCACCATCCTCTCGTCGGATGCTCCCACTAGGGTCGCCCTACCCTTCATTAGGACGATCCAGGCCAACGCCAACACAATCTGGCAATCACCGGCCTCCATCCCCCCTACGGCGAGAGGTGTCGAGAGGAAGTACATGGCCCCCTCCAAAGGCTACGAGTACCTCCATGTCCACCCGACACCGGGTTCCCTGGTGGTGCAATCGGTGAATGACAGGGAGCGTCATGGACAGGAAGCTCCAGCCCCCAAATCCAGGGAGGCCAGGCGTATGGACCTCCTTGGACGCAAAGTCTACTCGGCTGGGGCCCTGCAGCTCAGGGTTTCGAACCAACAAGCCCTGCTCAGTAGGTACGCGTTCAACTCGTGGGTGGCAGCGGACAAATTTAAAGAGCTGCTGCCCCAAGACGCCCGCCAGGAATTTGCGGCCATCCTAGACGAGGGCAAGAAGGTTGCACGAACATCGTTGCAAGCTTCGTTGGACGCTGCAGACTCGGCTGCCCGCACCCTCGCCTCGGGGGTAACGATGCGCCGTATCTCCTGGCTGCAGGTCTCTGGCCTTCCACCGGAGCTCCAACATACCATCCAGGACCTCCCGTTTGAAGGCCAGGGCCTGTTTTCGGAAAAGACAGACCCGAGACTTAAGAGTCTCAAGGACAATCGGGTCATTATGCGCTCCCTAGGGATGCACACGCCGGGAACGCAACGCAGACCCTTCCGGCCACAGCAGCAACAGCAGCGCAGGCCATACCCCCAGTTCCGCCAACGGCAGGACCTCAATAGGCGCCGTGGCAGGAATGGAAGGCGTAGGCATTCGGGGAACCAAGGGGGGCAGAATCAAAGCTCCTCTAAGCCCCCGCCTGGACCCAAGCCTTCATTTTGAAGGTGCGCCCGAGGGCGCAGTAACAGTTTCCCCCACGGATCCTTCCCCCCCGTTTTCCAACCGCCTTTCGTTTTTCCTTCCGGCGTGGACCCAAATGACATCGGACCGCTGGGTCTTGCGTACGGTGCAGACGGGATACCGCCTGCAATTTACATCGTTTCCTCCTTCCCGCCCCCCTTCCTCGTCCCTCTTCAGGGACCCCTCTCACGAGCAATTCCTTCGACAGGAGGTACGGACGCTCCTCGACAAAGGAGCTATAGAGGTGGTTCCGGAAAACGAGAGAGGCAAGGGGTTTTATTCCCGCTACTTTCTGATCCCCAAGGCCAAGGGAGGCCTCAGGCCTATCCTCGACCTGCGAGAGCTCAACAAATACCTGGTGAAGTTGAAGTTCCGCATGGTATCCCTGGGGACCATTATCCCATCCCTGGATCCGGGAGACTGGTACGCCGCCCTCGACATGCAGGACGCTTATTTTCACATTGCCATTTGGCCACACCACAGACGGTTCCTTCGTTTCGTGGTGGGCCCCCTTCACTACCAATTTGCAGTCCTCCCATTTGGCCTTTCCACGGCCCCGAGGGTCTTTACAAAATGCATGGCAGTCGTTGTGGCACATCTTCGGCGCAGTCGTATCCACGTGTTCCCTTACCTAGACGATTGGTTAATTCGGGGCACGTCGGAACTGCAAGTTTGCAGCCACGTCCGCGTGATCACCGGCCTGTTTGCTACCTTGGGCCTCATGATCAACATGGACAAGTCCACCTTGATCCCCACGCAGAGGGTGGAGTTCATCGGGGCCGTCCTGGACGCCACCGTCGCCAGGGCTCTTCTGCCGTTGCCGAGGTTCCAGGCATTGTCGGCGATCGTCCATCGATTGCGGGCAGCCCCCTTAACATCCATACGGACATGTCTAACCCTGTTAGGCCATATGGCAGCATGCACGTTTGTGACCGGTTATGCTCGGCTCCGCATGAGGCCCCTCCAGTTGTGGCTCATCGAACATTACCGGCCGGCAAGGCAGCCGCTGGACATGCTGATCACAATCCCCCAGGGGGTATTAGATTCTCTCGACTGGTGGCTGAACCAGTCGGTAGTATGTGCGGGGCTCCCCTTCCACCCGCCTCAGCCCTCGGTGTCCCTGACAACGGATGCCTCAGATCTTGGCTGGGGGGCCCACCTGGGAACCCTGAGAACACAGGGCCTGTGGTCCCCGCAGGAGGTGAGGTTGCACATCAACATGCGGGAGTTGAGAGCGGTCCGCCTTGCTTGTCAAACATTCTGTCACCAGCTTCAAGGTCGTTGTGTCGCGGTGTTTACCGACAACACGACGACCATGTACTATATCAACAAGCAGGGCGGCACCAGATCCTCTCCCCTATGTCACGAGGCGATGCAACTCTGGGACTTTTGTGTAGCCCACTCCATTCACCTCACGGCTTCCTTCCTCCCCGGAGTACGGAACACGCTGGCGGATCGCCTGAGCAGATCCTTCCTATCGCACGAGTGGTCCCTTCGCCCGGACGTCGCCCTCTCCATCTTCCAGAGGTGGGGTTATCCCCGTGTGGACCTCTTCGCGTCTGGGGGGAACAAGAAGTGCCAGGCGTTCTGCTCCTTTCAGGGCAGGGAGCCCGGGTCTATAGCGGATGCCTTCCTTATTCCATGGACGACCCACTTGTACTACGCGTTTCCCCCTTTCCCTCTGGTCCACAGGGTCCTTCTGAAGGTGCGCAGGGACAGGGCTCGCGTGATCATGGTAGCCCCGGCGTGGCCCAGGCAACATTGGTACCCCATGCTGCTGGACCTGGCCATAGCCGACCCAATTCCCCTGCCCCTTCACCCGGACCTGATTACCCAGGAGAACGGGTCTCTCTGTCACCCGGACCTGCAGTCGCTGCACCTAGCGGCGTGGTTCCTGCGTGGCTGACCGGTTCTGAACTGCGCTGCTCCACACCGGTACGGGAGGTGCTTTTGGGCAGCAGGAAGCCTTCCACGAGAGCGACTTACTCGGCCAAGTGGAAGCGTTTCTCCTGTTGGTGCGTGGAGAAAGGTCTCCGCCCTATGGAAGTTTCGGTGGCCAATATCTTAGACTATCTTTGGTCCCTCAAGCAACAGGGTCTGGCGATATCGTCGTTGCGGGTCCACCTGGCAGCTATCTCCACCTTTCACCCGGGTGGGGATGGCCGCTCCGTTTTTTCTCACCCGACGGTGTCTAGATTCCTTAAGGGGCTGGAACGTTTATACCCTAACGTCCGACTCCCTGCTCCAACATGGGATCTTAACCTGGTGTTGTCTCGGCTCATGGGGCCCCCCTTCGAGCCGTTAGCTACTTGCTCCCTACTTTATCTCTCTTGGAAGACTGCCTTTTTAGTTGCTATCACCTCAGCTAGGCGGGTGTCGGAACTCCGGGCTCTTATGGTAGACCCCCCGTATACAGTCTTCCACAAAGATAAGGTACAGCTGAGACCACACCCTGCCTTTCTCCCCAAGGTAGTCTCGACCTTCCACATCAACCAAGAGATATTCCTCCCGGTTTTTTTCCCGAAACCTCACTCTTCAGGCAGGGAGCAGCAGCTCCACTCGCTTGATGTCCGTAGGGCTCTCGCGTTCTATGCGGAGAGGACCAAACCGTTCCGCAAATCCCCCCAGCTTTTCGTGGCAGTAGCGGACCGCATGAAGGGGCTTCCTATCTCCTCACAGAGGTTATCCTCATGGGTTACTTCCTGTATCAGGACCTGCTATGAGCTGGCCCATGTTCCTACGGGCCGTGTGACTGCGCACTCTACCAGGGCGCAGGCGTCGTCGCTGGCTTTCCTCGCCCGTGTGCCCATCCAGGAAATCTGTCGGGCAGCGACCTGGTCATCGGTCCACACCTTTGCTTCCCACTACGCCCTGGTCCAGCAGTCAAGAGAGGACGCGGCCTTCGGATCTGCAGTGCTCCATGCCGCAACTTCTCACTCCGACCCCACCGCCTAGGTATGGCTTGGGATTCACCTAACTGGAATGGATGTGAGCAATCACTCGAAGAAGAAAAGATGGTTACTCACCTTTGTAACTGTTGTTCTTCGAGATGTGTTGCTCACATCCATTCCACACCCGCCCTCCTTCCCCACTGTCGGAGTAGCCAGCAAGAAGGAACTGAGGAGCGGGTGGGCCGGCAGGGGTATATATGGAGCGCCATGGCAGCGCCACTCCAGGGGGCGACCTGCCAGCCCACTGGAGTTGCTAGGGTAAAAAGTTTCCGACGAACGTGCACACGCGGCGCGCACACCTAACTGGAATGGATGTGAGCAACACATCTCGAAGAACAACAGTTACAAAGGTGAGTAACCATCTTATCTGCACTTATATACTGCAAAAAAGACCCATAACACTAAACATAAATATTCATTTTCAATTTCTCTTAATTCACTTTGCTTTGGAATCCATGTCCCTTGCCTAACGAGACTCTTGTGGGTTCGGGTGAGTCCTGAAATCATGAACTGCTAAGTACTGTTCAACTGTTCTTGATTCATATCACCAGGATAACTACATTTTATTACTCCTGCCCTAATAACAAAGATACTGGGGATCCCACAGCAGCTGAAATGACCATTTGGACAAGCACCCCCATCATGAAATGCAGGGTGGGTGTGACCATGCACATCAGCAACAAAAGGCCTTTACAACAGATCACCAACAGATGTCAGGGTAGAGTTCATTCTCACCCTGCTTACATCCTCCCCCCAGCCAAGAACTGGTGGTCCTGATAAATCACATTCCCTATTATACCAACTCATTGGTGATGAATGCTGAAGTTATGGCTAGCAAAAGTAGCCACCCATCTCTGCCCTGTAGCATCCAGCTTAGCCCTTGTTAACACATAAGTCAGTGGATTGTTCTCTGTCCATACCTGAAACTGAGCACCAGACAAGTAGTCTCAAAATTTCTCAGTGATGGCCCATTTCAAGGCCAAAAACTGCAGCTGGTGGATGGGATAGCGAGTTTTGCTATCAAACAGTCCTCAGCTGGCAAAGGCTACAGATTTACATTTGCCTTCTACTTCCTGGTACGGGACTGCTCCCAGACCCTCCAAACTGGCATCAGCATGCAGGATAAATGGTTTTTTTCGGTCAGCGAGGACTAGGACTGGCACATGAATCAGGCAAATAATGATTTCCCGTAAAGCCCTGTCACATCTCTCATCCTACCATGTCCCAAATGGAGAGGAGAGGAGCCCCTCCCCTGTCTCAGGCCAAGTACACCAGATCTGTAGGGGTGAGGTGTCTATGGCCCAGCTCATACCAGGCCAGGCCTGCCAGAGCTGCTGGGGAGAGGAGTTCCTCCCTCAGCCCAGGCTCACCGGAGTTGCTGTTGCAGTGGGGGAGAGATGTCTCTCACCTGGTTCTCAGATGCTCTGGTGAGAGGGGGCAGGGGGAAGTTTTTTCTTTCTCCCTGCAGCTTAAACCTCTCACCCCTCCCACCACCACTATCTACTCTAGCCTGATCTCTCTCTCCCACCTCAATTCTCTCTTTCCTGGCTTCGTTCCAGAGCCCTCGCAACCCAATTCTCTGCCCTAACCCTGAGCCCTCTACTGCACCCTGAACTTCTCATTCTAACCCCACTCTAGAGCCTGCACCCCTAGAGCCAGTGCCCTCAGCCCCCTGCACTCCAGCCCTCTGTCCCATGTAGCCTGATTTAGGGTGTACCAATAATAATTTGGATAACATGATGAAAATTTAATTTATTAGCTTACATTTTATTTAATTTAATTGAGTTACAAAGTTACAGTTGCATTACTGCTATTCAAAAGATACATATGGCATTATACGCAACAAAGTTTTGGTTAATGTACTCACACCCTTCCTTGATAACTTGGTAATAAGAGACACAGGACCAGCCTTGCACTTCGGGTTTCTCAATTCTTGAGTGAAAGATGCAGTGCTTAGAAAAAGCTAATGTTACTTAGGGTTTACTTGACTATGTTAAACTTAAAATCAAAACCTAGTAAACAAAGAATAAAAACTTAGGGAAACTGAACTTAGCCTAGTTCCCTTGAAACTTAAAGTTTAAGAACAAGTACAGCCTACTGATAGTAGATAGAGAGAGAGAGTGGAGGAAGTAAATCAGAATGATAGAGCAAAGTGCTCTAGCGAGGTGGGTTACCTCTTTTATAGGGCACAAGCGCCAGAAATCCTTCCTCCTATGCCCAAATTTCATTCCTCACCCACAAAAGGTTAGGGTATGCTTACTTCATAGGCTAGTATGTTTGTGCGTGTTGATGACATGTACATATGCACATAAGTTCCCCTGTGGTGTACCTGTTAAGTCTGTGGGTACAACACTGAAAAAAAACCCTATGCCATTCTCCATTGTCGATTGGTCTAGGTAAAGGTCTTAGACAGGCACGGGTACTTATCTATTTAAGTAACAAGATAAAGGTCAATTTACCTTTCTGAGTAAAATGTCACAATATAGATATGCTAACTTTGCCTTAACTTACCATACAGGATATGGCCTGTAGGTCCTCGTAAGTCATGTGCCCCAGTCCCCTAATCATTTTTATTGCCCGT
>NW_022059871.1:0-55902 GCF_007399415.2 Gopherus evgoodei | reverse complement strand
CTTGTTCCCCTCCCCCCCCTGCATCTTCTGTCTCTTCCTCCCTCCCCTCCAGAGTCCCCCTGCCTGGTGGTGCGTGTGCCCATCCCATGGCACCTGGGCCTGGCTCACCTTGTGAGAAGGATTGGCGCGGCAGGCTCAGAGCTCAGCTCTGGGAGAGCCTGCAATGAGCTGAACCTGCAGAGTCCTACCCAGAGAGTGTCCTCCCGCCCCCACACACTCCTTCCCCTGGATCTGTGCTAACCCTGTCCCCCATCCACTCCCCTTTGCTGCTGGCAGCTGCTATCGGTGCTGGGAAGACTGGGTGGATTTCCTGGCAAATTGGGACCATTCCTGTTGCTCAGCCTGACTCCAGCATGCCCTGGCCAGAGAGAGCCCCCAGGACTCCTGCCCGGCTCTGAGTGGAGATGCAGGTTTCCCTGCAGAACAGGGCTGCGATGGGCTCTGGCCTTGATCGTCAGGTGCTGAGCCCCGGTCCTTCTTGTGGGATCGTCCGAGCCATGGGTGCTTATTTCTTTGCATCAGGGCTGGGCCTGGAGGGGATCAGAGACTTGTGGCTGCTGCCAGCTAACAGGGGTCTCCCCTGGTTCGGGGGCTGGCTGTGGGGTGGGAACTGAGGGCACGAGGTGCTGGCCCTGCCTCCTCAGGGGCCCATGCTGATGTTGCAATGACTGTCTGGGGGGTTGTTCCAGGCCCCCTCCTCTCTGCTGTATCTGTGCAGGGTATGTATTTCCTTCCCTGGAGCGAATGCTGCTCTCTGCTCAGGGCTGAGCTCTGAGCCCTCCCAGCCCTGTCCCCTCTGTGCTGGTGCTGGCATCCAGTTGCAG
Organism: Gopherus evgoodei; assembly: GCF_007399415.2. NCBI lineage: Eukaryota > Metazoa > Chordata > Testudines > Testudinidae > Gopherus > Gopherus evgoodei. The sequence goes on along the minus strand of NW_022059871.1, from coordinate 55,078 downwards.
ACACTCCGGAGTGATGCCACAGGCAGCTGGAGGGCAGGTCAGCTCTGCCTGCTTAACAGCCTCCTCCACTGCATCTTCCCAGGGAAGAAGTGGTGGCCAATACACCCCAGCAGTATGGGCCGGTTTCCTCCCCCCACCATGCACTCAGTGACTGGTGGATGCAGGGCTCTGAGCGTGATCCCTTACTTGTGCCCAGCGGGGGGCTGGGCTTGGCAACTCCTGTTCTCACTCTGTCCCTCCCTGCAGCTGTCCTGAAGCCTAAGTGCCTGGCAAGCAGCTGGCCGTGGCCTGCCGCCGAGGAGCCCACACGATGTTCAGCAGCAGCACCAGGGAGAAGGTGACGACCTCCCACTCAATCCCAGAGCCGCTAGCGTCGAGCCCCATACTCGTGGCAGTGCCTGGAGCAGGGAGGCCTTGGACAGGACCTGAGGGGTTCTGGGCTGGCTGCCTGGGGTGTTGGGAGCTGGATCCAGCAGGGCCTGTGCTGAGCCAGGGCAGCTGGCGTCTCATCACTGGACTTTCCAGGGAGCCTTTCCTACTCGACTAGCTTTTTGATACAATGTCCCCAAAGCCCCCTACTTTCCCTTTCACTTCTCAGGTTGGTCTCAATAAAGCAATGCGCAGAGCTCCAGGTCCGGTGTGTGCAGAGCACAGGCACCTAGAGCCCATTGGTCTGTGCTGACTGTGGCTGTTGCTCTGGAACAGACTCTTTTAGCTGTATCTCCACTGGCCCAGCAGCAGCCTGTGTTCTCAGGGGGAGTGCTGGGTGCTGAGTGCTTGTTACCATCTGACACGTAGCACTTAGCCCCACTCTCTTGGCCTGTCACTGTGATGGGGCGGAGGGTGAGTCCTAGCACTACAGGGCATGTGGGACAGTGCTGGCTCTGGCCCTTAGCGTGGCATGCACCAGCCTGACCTTTGTTCAGTGGATCCACCTTCCTGGAAATAGAGCCTGGCGTGCTAGCTGCCTCCTTGCCTGTCAATACCCAGTACCCTCATTTCAGACTCTGCAGTCTTCAGCCTTCTCCAGCCAGAGGAGCCCATCGCTTTCCTGGCTCTAGCCACTCCTGCTACAGAGGGAGAAGAAAATGGGTTTGTGCTGAAAGGCTGAGAATGGGTGTGTGCTGCTCTCCTCAGGGAACCCAGAACCGGCAGCCCTCCGCCTCAGGAAGAGGGAGCTCAAGCACGTGGCAGCTCCCGGCCATCCCATTGATGACCTCTCGAGGTCCCTTCCAGTCCTAGAGTGTATCCCAGTCTGTCCGCCTCACCAGCAAATGCCTTGAGACTCTGCCAGTCTAAACCTTGCCTTGCACCCCAGTCCCCCGGAGATGTGTCTGCCGTGCCCAGTCCCTCTTACTGGGCCCTCACAGAAATAAGGTTGCTCCCTCCAAAGAGCCAGAGCCTGCTTGTTCACTCAGCTGAGATCTCACCCTTGAATGCACAGTACTGAGATGGTTTTGTAATAAAACAAGAAGTTGATAAATAAAGAACACTGATTGAAGTGATACTAGGCAGGAATAAGAGACAGAAAAGGATTACGAACAAAATAAAAGACTGTGCTTTCTCGTGCCTAAAACTTAATTTTAGCAAACTGGATCTTTGCCTAAACCAGTTTCTAGCTCCCAACACCTGCTGCCCTTCAGGCCCAGAGGATCTGTCATTCACAGGCTCAGAGGGTTCTGTTTCAAAATGTGCCGTAAGAGGTTGGTAGCTGAGGGGCTCTCTTCCTCCCTTTTTATAGTCCAATGAACCTTTGAAATGTTTTCCAGTGACGTGTGACCCTACATAAAGATTTTCTCCTGTGCTGTACATGCAGACACCGTGCTGTACATGCAGACACCATGCTGTCCCCGACTCCTCCAGTTGGCTCAATTGCTTAGATGCAAATGTATTGCCATTGTCTCTGGTGTTACCCTGCTTAGTTTGCAGTGGAGCACAGGTAAACAGGCCAAACATTTCTTGTCTAAGGCCATCTTATGTATCCATTGCCTCCAAAACAGATTTTAGGAACATATTTCCAGCACTCACACATATGGAACTTGTTCTACACGACCTGCCATACCTCACGCAAATATACTTGTGACCAGTGTGTCACAAGTTTTTATCTGATTGATACCTACAGGACATAATTTAGCTAAATATTCTGGCAATGGGGTGTTGGAATAAAGGGTCTCTTAGGGTCACACCTCCCCCTCTTACCGTGCTGCAGGAGCATCTGCCAAATGGCTGAACTGGATGTTGTGGGTCAGAACCCTTGTTCCAGGACAGGGCATCTGCTGCTATGTTTTCTCTCCCTTTAGTGTGCACAACTTCCATGGCATATGCTTGGGATGTTGTGCTCCACCCAGCGGTTTGGAGCTGGTGCCTTTGGTTTTGTGTAACCACACCAGTGGAGAATTGTCAGTTAGAACCTGAAATTTTGTGTTAAGAGATGGGGTCTGAGTTGGTTAATTTCCCATAAAATAACATCTTTTATGTGAGAGAGAACTGATGTCCCCTGAAGAGTTTCTTGCTCTAGAATTCCAGGGGATGCTTTGTTGCTTTCCTTGCACTGATACTGCACTTAACCTACTGACGGGTTCAGCTGTGTGGAGTTCAAACGTTTCGTTAAAATCTGGACTGGCCAGAACAGGTGTTCAGAGAAGACTTCTTTAGCAAAATCCTCCTGACAGTCCTTATCTACACAGCTTTGGTTTTGGCGTCTTGCACAAGTCCGCCGTGGTGAACACAGTGTCACTCAACCCATGCACAAAATCGTCAGTAACAGTTAACGAAGCCCGTGAAGGCTGGACTTCCTTTTTGGTCTAGGCCGGTTAACAGTAACTTCCACTTGCAAGGTAGCAGGAGAGAGTTGGCTGCCCTCGTCCCTATGTCCAAAATAAGGAACACTTGCTATTCCTATTTTACATGTACATGCCTTTACCATAAGGCCTGCATCTCTGAGTTTTGAAAATTTAGTCCCCAAGTGTTTGTTGGGAAGTGCAGGGGTTGCTGATGTTGCTTGATCAGTGATATAAGCTCCTGCAAAGTCTTGTAATCTGCTTAACACATAGTTGATTGACAAGTGGTCCCTGCAGTAATTAACTCAAAAACTAACATTTTAAACTCATGAAGTCCCATGTCTGTAATAAAGGCAGATTTCTTCTGTGCCTTGTTGTCCAAAGCGGGCTGGCAAACTTTTTGGCCTGAGGGATGCATTGGGTTTTGTAAGTTATATGTTGGGCCGGTTAGGGGAGGGGGTTGTGGCCTGGCCCCCACCTCCTATCTGCCCCCCTGGGACTCCTGCCCCATCCAACCCCCCTTATTCCCTGAGGGCCCCCCAGGGACCCCCGCCCCATCCAACCACCCCTTCTCTCTGTCCCCTGACTGCCCCATCCAAAGCCCCCCCCTTCCTGACTGCCCCCTGGGACCCCTGCTCCCATTCTACCCCCTGTTCCCCCCCAACCGCACCAACCCCTATCCACACCTCTGCCCCAACCACCACCTCGAACTCCCCTGCCCTCTATCCAACCCCCCCTGCTCCGTGCCCCTGCTTACTGCACTGCCTGGAGCACTAGGGGTCACACCACTGCCACCACACAGCTCAGAGCACCGAGTCAGGCCGGGCTGTGCAGCTGCGCTGCCCCAGGAGCTCACAGCCCCACCGGTGCCACCCAGAGCATTGCGCCGGTGGCAGAGCGAGTGAGCTGAGGCTGCAGGAGAGGGGGGACAGCGGGGGAGGGGGGCAAGCCTCCCAGGCCAGGAGCTTGGGAGCCAGGCAGGACGGTCCCACTGGCCAGATATGGCCCACGGGCCGTAGTTTGCCCACCTCTGGTCTAAAGGAATCTGCCAGTAACCTTTCACCAGGTTAGTCCTACTTAGGTATTTTGCTTTGCCTAAAACATCACGGTTTGGGGCATACGGTATCTATCAGGAATTGTGGCAGCGTTAAGTTTTCTATAATCAACACAGAACCTTGCAGACTTGTCTTTCTTAGGGATCAACACAACAGTAGATGCTCAGGAGCCATCAGACTCTACTTATCCCCATTTCCAGTGTACCCTGTATCTCAGTACAAATGTGCTCCTGTGATTTACAAAGGGTTCTGTGTGCCCTGTTGGGTGCAGTTGGGATCCCACAGTATCAAGCCTATGAGCCATCTTATGAGTCCTCCCTGGCATGTTAGGAAATAGCTGCTTGTGGCTTTGCAGCACAGCCATAATCTTTGCCCTCTCAGTCTGCGTTAGCTCTCAGTGCTCCCAAGTAATGAGTCATCCAGACGTTCAGCCACCAGATACTGAGTTGTGTGAGGTCCCAACCTCCCCTTCAGCACAACAAATCCCAGTCACAAGGTTTTCCCGATTGTGCTAGGCTTTGATTTAGTCACGTGCAGTGTCTATGAGGCAACTTCACTGGGGGATTTTTTACACTACATGTGGCTTCATCCTCCCTTTCCACAAACCTGGTGCAATCCTGCCCATGAGCTTTGCGTGTTGTGCCTTTTTCCAGGGAATTGCCCTAGCACTAAATCCCCCAATCCTGAGGAGTCTTCACAAGCATCCTGGTCATACCAAGCCTGCTGTGGGGGCTGGCTATCAGTGAGGTGAGTTTGACTCACTTCCATGATGTTCCTTAACTCCTTTCCGAATTTTTGTACATAGTCCCTGGTTCCCCACTCCCCGGAGTCCTGGATGAGATCCAAGATCCTCTCCTTTCTCCCACACAGGAGATCAAATACGGGTGAACCCTGTAGATTCCTGGAGAACATACCAGCAGGCAAAGAACAGACAGGGTAGCACTTCATCCCAGTCGCTCTCCCTCTTGTTTGCATATATTCCTGGCACGCTCTTGTGGCTGGGTCTGGGGATCAGCTCCCTTTCATCCAGTCTAGTGCCCTCTCGCTCGTCAGGACCTAGGGTGCTTTCTCTATGTGACTTGGCCATGTGGCCAGGTCGCTGTATAGCTTTCCCCTTCTGGGGTACCAAAGCCCCTCCAGACAAGTTGTCTGGATGCTGTCCCAAGCAATCATCCATGCCAATTCCAAGTAAGTGCACTGGGGGATTGGGGCACCTGGCCCCACCTCTGGGTTCCAGCCCAGATGCCCCATAATCAGCCAAGTTCTGCATCGGGTGGGCAAACTTTTTGCCTGAGGGCAGCATCAGGTTTTGTAAATTGTATGGAGGGCCGGTTAGGGGAGAGGGTCGTGGCCCGGCCCCCACCTCCTATCTGCCCCCCCCCCCCTGAGACTCCTGCTCCATCCAAATACCCCTGATTCTTGTCCTCTGACCGCTCCCGGACCTCCACCGCCCCATCCAACCCCTCCTCTCATTCCTGACAGCCCCCACAGGACCCCTGCCCCAGCCAACCCCTTCTCCTTCCTGACTGCCCCTCCAGGACCCCTCCCCCCATTCAGTCCCCTGTTTTCCCCCCAACCACCCCAACCCCTGTCCACACCCCTGCCCCCAACCACCACCTCAAACTCCCCTGCCCTCTATCCAGCCACCCCCCTGCTCCCTGCCCACTTAACGCTCTGCCTGGAGCATTGGTGGCTGGTGGTGCTACAGCCGCACTGCCTAGCTGGAGCCGGGCCACGCCACCGCTGCCACCACACAGCTCAGAGCACCGGGTCAGGCCGGGCTTTGCAGCTACGCTGCCCCAGGAGCTCACAGCCCCTCCTCCCAGAGCATTATGCCGGTGGCCTAGCGAGCTGAGGCTGCAGGGGAAGGGGGACAGCAGGGGAGGGTCGGGGGCGAGCATCCTGGGCCAGGATCTCGGGGCCCGGGAAGGATGGTCCCATGGGCCAGATGTGGCCTGCGGGCCGTAGTTTGCCCTCCTCTGGTCTACATGATCTCAGCCCTCATTTCTGACCCTGGGCTTCTCCCTACTCTTCTTTCTTCCCTGCAACTCCTCTGGGTGGCCCCTTCTTGCAGGGCTAGGGTCTCAGAGGCGTTCCTCCTTCCCACCTCCCTGTGCTGAGACAGTGACTGCAGCCTCCTTCTGCTGCCAGCTTCCTGGCTTTATACAGCCTCAGCCTGCCCCTACCCAGCTGGGCTTCATTATCAGTAAGCCTTGATCAGTCCTGGGCTCTCCTCAGCTGTGGCCCTTCTGAGTCACCTCGACTTCTTCAGGGCTGGGCTGGGGTGAACATCCCATCCCATCCCACCAGGCCATGAAATGTGACCCAGGAGTTGACAAAATATTCTGAGGAAAACCTACTTGGCTGAAAACAGTGATGGAAAGGGCTTTGGCCATAGTCTCAAGCCTTTGTGTTAGAGAAGAGGTGGACAAACTACGGCCCACAGGCCACATCCGGCCCGCAGGACCGTCCTGCCCGGCCCCCAAGCTCCTGGCCTGGGAGGCTCACCCCCAGCCCCTCCCCTGCGGTCTCCCTTCCCCTCCAGCCTCAGCTTGCTCGCTCTGCCGCCGGAGCAAAGCTCTGGGCGGTGGGTCGGTGAGCTCCTGGGGCAGTGCAGCTGTAGAGCCCAGCCTGGCCCAGTGCTCTGAGCTGCATGGTGGTGGCGGCTGGTGGTGTGGCTGTAGTGTTGCCAGCCACTGATGCTCCAGGCAGCACGGTAAGGGGGCACGGAGCAAGAGGGGGTTGGATAGAGGGCAGGGGAGTTCGGGGTCGTGATCAGGGGTGGGGGTGTGGTTGAGGGGGGAAAGGGGGTTGAATGGGGGCAGGGGTCCCGGGAGGAGGGCAGCCAGCAAGGAGAGGAGGTTGGATGGGGTGCCAGGGGGCAGTCAGGAGACAGGAAGAAGGGGTGGTTGGATGAGGTGGAGTCCCGGGTGGGCCATCTGGAATGAGAGGAGGGGTTGGATGGGGCGGCGGGGTTAGGGGGCGGTCAGGGGACAGGGAGCGGGGGGGGCGTGGATGGGGCCAGGGGTCTGGGGAGGCCGTCAGGGAACGGGGGGATTGGATGGGGCAGGAGTCCCAGGGGGGCAGATAAGGGGTGGGGGCCGGGCCATGACCCCCTCCCCTAATCAGCTCTCCATATAATTTACGAAACCCGATGTGGCCCGCCCCTGTGTTAGAGCAACAGGTGCTGGAGAGTGTGCACCATAGTCCCCTACCACCAAAATAGAGTTATTCCCCTCTGGATTGGCCAAAGCAAAGGACCCATGCTCCCCATTGCCACCCAAAATCCAGCTTCCTTGATGGCAGGTATAGGCTGTAGAGAAGCGTTGGGGGACCCCGCAGCCCTCTTCCACTCCTGAGGAAAATCACAAGGCTTACGCTTATCTCCCACCTCTTTCTGAACAGCCAGTCAGTACAAATCCCTTTTCAGCCTTCCACAACTTCTCTGTGTCTGCAGGTGCCCTGCCAAAGGACAGCTAGGGGCTAACATTAGCTTCCCGACCAGGCATAACAGGCACCACCAGCTGCTTATGAGGCTTCCAAAGTGCCCTGTTTTTCCCTGCAGGAGCCTCCTTGGACTATCTTCCCTCTGTTATGTAAAGCCTCCGCTCAAATGCAATTGTAAGATCTGTAACTTGTATCATTAAATTCTGCAATCCTTTTGCAGACTTTGTAACTTCCGTTATTATTAGCATAGCCTTTTAAGTTTTGTAACCTTTGCAAGCTCTGTGGCCTTTTCAGGTTGCCACTTATATGAACTTCCAAGCTTTGTAATATCCCATCCCTCAGAGAGAGTGTGAACAAGGGAGTGTATGTGGGACTGGGTGGAGAGGAACTGCAAGGAGAGAGGAGCCAGGAGCCAGGTGTGTCTGATATAATCTGCCCTGAGAAGGCAGTCATGAAGTGCTGAAAAGAAAAGAAGAACCTGGTATGCATGAAAGGAACTGGTCTGGGAATGCTTGATGACGGACACAGAAAGGAAACTCAGTGAACGTGACAGGAGCCGCCCAGTTCTAGAAATAAGAGGAAGAAGGCGTGCACACAAGCCCCTGCTTCTTGACCCTCTCGGCAGCCTGGATTTGTGACCGCAGACAGACACACCAGATCTACCATGTAAAAGCAGCAAAGAATCCTGCGGCACCTTATAGACTAACAGATGTATTGGAGCATAAGCTTTCGTGGGTGAATACCCACTTCGTCGGATGCATGTAGTGGAAATTTCCAGGGGAAGGTGTGTATATATATGCAAGCAAGAAGCAGGCTAGAGATAACAAGGTCAGTTCAATCAGGGAAGATGAGGCCCTCTTCTAGCAGTTGAGGTGTGAAAACCAAGGGAGGAGAAACTGGTTTTGTAGTTGGCAAGCCATTCACAGGCTTTGTTTAATCCTGAGCTGATGGTGTCAAATTTGCAGATGAACTGGAGCTCAGCAGTTTCTCTTTGAAGTCTGGTTCTGAAGTTTTTTTTGCTGCATGATGGCTACCTTTAAATCTGCTATTGTGTGTTCAGGTAGATTGAAGTGTTCTCCTACAGGTTTTTGTATATTGCCATTTCTAATATCTGATTTGTGTCCATTTATCCTTTTCCGTAGGGACTGTCTGGTTTGGCCAATGTACATAGCAGAGGGGCATTGCTGGCATATGATGGCGTATATTACATTGGTGGATGTGCAGGGGAATGAACCAGTGATGGTGTGGCTGATCTGGTTAGGTCCTGTGATGGTGTCGCTGGTGTAGATATGTGGATAGAGTTGGCATCGAGGTTTGTTGCATGGATTGGTTCCTGAGTTAGAGTTACTATGGTGCAGTGTGCAGTTACTGGTGAGAATATGCTTCAGGTTGGCAGGTTGTCTGTGGGCAAGGACTGGCCTGCCACCCAAGGCTTGTGAAAGTGAGGGATCATTGTCCAGAATGGGTTGTAGATCCCTGATGATGCGTTGGAGAGGTTTTAGCTGGGGACTGTATGTGATGGCCAGTGGAGTTCTGTTGGTTTCTTTTTTGGGGTTTGTCTTGCAGTAGGAGGCTTCCTGGTACACGTCTGGCTCTGCTGATCTGTTTCTTTATTTCCTCGTGCGGGTATTGTAGTTTTGAGAATGCTTGGTGAAGATTTTGTAGGTGTTGGTCTCTGTCTGAGGGGTTGGAGCAGATGCGGTTGTACCTCAGTGCTTGGCTGTAGACAATGGATCGTGTGGTGTGCCTGGGATGGAAGCTGGAGGCAGAAAGGTAGGCATAGCAGTCTGTAGGTTTTCGGTATAGGGTGGTGTTAATGTGACCATCACTTATTTGCACCGTGGTGTCTAGGAAGTGGATCTCCCGTGTAGATTGTTCCAGGCTGAGGTTGATGGTGGGGTGGAAGCTGTTGAAATCATGGTGGAATTTTTCCAGAGTCTCCTTCCCATGGGTCCAGATGATGAAGATATCATCAATGTAGAGTAGGTAGAGAAGGGGTGTGAGTGGACAAGAGCTGAGGAAGCGTTGTTCAAGGTCAGCCATAAAAATGTTGGCATATTGTGGGGCCATGCGGGTGCCCATAGTGGTGCCACTAATCTGAAGGTATATATTGTCATCAAATTTGAAATAGTTGTGTGTGAGGATAAAGGCACACAGCTCAGAAACCAGTTGTGCTGTGGCATCATCAGGGATACTGTTCCTGACAGCTTGTATTCCATATGAATGTGATATGTTTGTGTAGAGGGCCTCTACATCCATGGTGGCTAGGATGGTGTTTTCTGGAAAGTCACCAATGCATTGTAGTTTCCTCAGGAAATCAATGGTGTCACGGAGATAGCTGGGAGTGCTGGTGGCATAGGGTCTGAGTAGAGAGTCCACATATCCAGACAGTCCTTCAGTGAGAATGCCAATGCCCAAGATGATGGGGTGTCCAGGATTTCTGGGTTTGTGGATCTTGGGTAGCAGATAGAATAACCCTGGTCGGGGCTCTAAGGGTATGTTGATTTGTTCCAGTGTTAGTGTAGGGAGTGTCCTGAGTAGATGATGCAGTTTCTTAGTGTATTCCTCAGTGGGATCTGAGGGAAGTGGCCTGTAGAATTTGGTGTTGGAGAGTTGTCTGGCGGCCTCCTTTTCATAGTCAGACCTGTTCATGATGACAACAGCACCTCTTTTATTTCTGGTACGTATCTTCTACGTCTACCATGGGTCCCAGGGGCGGTTTCATCAGGGGACACCATGGTAGACGTAGAAGATACGTATCAGAAATATTGTGAGATTTATCATCTGATTCAAAGACTAAGGATCGGATGGCGGCATGGTCGTTGTGGCAAACTTGTTGTGTTTGGCAAACTGCTAAAGCTGACTATAATTCTGAGACTATGCAAGTGAAGCAGGAGTTGGAGCAGGTAAAGGCAGAGAGGAATATGTGGAAGGCACAGGCACAAGTGGCAGGGGCAAGCTGTCAGTAGCTAGCAATCTCTGCCATCAAGGCTACGGAGAGAGCTGAATAGGCTGAGGAAGAGAGGGAACAATCTAAGGAGTTGGAGACCCAAGTGGAGTGTTTGTGGGGATTGGTGTTAGAGCAGGGGACCCGTCCGGGCAGGAGAGCAGCAGGACCCCTGGACTGGGGACAAAGGCGCCACTCTGATATGACCCCGGAGACTGGGATGGGGACATATGGTATGATCCCAACCCTGGGATGGCACCAGATGGGCCGGGAGCTCGGCCTGCCCCGGTGGCAGCTGTGCAATGGTTAACTTTCCAGCACGGCCCCCTGGCCCAGAGAGGGAGCCCGGACCAGTAACAGAGGTAACCATGCAGGAAATAGCATTGACTCCTGTGGAGATAACTTCTCTGGCTCAGGGGTTAGGCCCAGCCAAGGCAAGCACATTCTTGGAATGGGCGTATCAGTTTCTGATGGCTATAGAGGATCAGGGGTTAAACCCAGAGGAGGTTAGGAAGCTGTTGAGGGCGGCATCCACAGTACTGGGGTGCGATATGGGAATTGCACTACGAACACAGGCAGATGGACGGTGGCAGTCCCTGTTTGCGCTGGTTCGTAATTTGGCTCAAGGAGAGGCACTGCAGGAGGTTAGCCGCCAGTATGCAGAGGGCTCTCCCACTCCAGGGGAGGCCCCTGACATTTTTGTGAAAAGAATGGCATTAGCAGGATTGTTAACTGGGAGGTATCCAGCCTGCACCCGGGGGGAGCGATCCCCAGGACCCTGTCCGAGATTGTGGTCCCAACAGCCGAATAAAAGGTTATTGCTGCAATGTTGCCCAAAGATGTTCAGATGGCTATGGGAGTGTGGAGGCAGGGAGAGCCCCTAGACATATCACACCTTAGGGAAGTGGCGCGCCGGACCACCAGAGTGGTTGGTCAGCCCGGAACTGGGTCTCCTGCTCCCATCGCTATGGCTGCAGCCCCAGCACCTAGATACAGGTGCCCCCGACCAGACACCAGTTGGCTCTGCATGCAGTTGTAAATGGCCTTGAAGGACCGGGGGAACCCATGGGCCAATGGGACGGGAAGTCCACGGAGTCCCTAGCACTCCACTGCATTCAGCTGGGGTTGAAGCTCCCAGAGCCAGGGGGCGATATCGGGAACAGAAAAGCAACCTCAGATTAGGGGGGCCCCAACTCCCCGAGTCCACTGGGAGAGGGAAGCACCCAGGAATGGACCTGGGTGGGACCTCTCCAGGTGGATTCAGGAGGAAGGTTGTGGGTGCGCCTTTGGGTGGGGGGGCCACGTGAGCACCCTGAGGCATCTGAACTAGATTTTGTGGCACTGGTGGACACCGGCACGGCTGTCTCACTGCTCTCCTACCTAGTGCCGGGAGTGCCAATCCAGGGAACCATTGAGATCCAGGGATTTGATGGTACCTTGGTGGAGAGACAAGTGTTGGGACGATTGATCACCTGGGTGGGGAATCTCACTCAAAGATGGCCCTGGATTTATAGCCCCATGACTACAGAACCAATTTTGGGCATAGATTGCTTGCGGGAGGGAGGAATAGTGGTTAATTGTGCTAACAAAAGTTTATGGAGGACCCCAAAGAAAGACTGAACCCTTGAAGTAAGGCAGGGAAATACAGGATTGCTGATGCGTAGTATGCTGGGAGTGGCGGCAGTGACCAGAGATAACAAGGAGAAGTGGAGGAAGTGCTTTCCCCAGGCATGGGCGGCCCACAAGCTGGACTGCGGTAAATGGACTGGGGAACCAGTGAAAATAGAAGGACCAGCGGTCCCCCCACAGAAACAATATCCTATCCCCACTGTGGCACGCCGGGCTGTAGCAGAGATAGTCAGGGAACTGGAAGGACAGGGAGTAGTGAAAAGAATGACTTCCCCCTTTAATTCCCCGATATGACCCGTGAGGAAAGCTAATGGTGTCTCATGGAGACTGACTGTCAATGTGATGACCGCCCCCCCAGTGGGCACCAATAGTCGCAGACATGACCCAGGTGTTACAAGACATACTAAGAGAAGCTAAAAGATTTTCTGTATTGGATTTGTCTGTTTCTTTGCTATCCCATTCGAGGAAGGATCACAGGACCAATTTGCGTTCCACATGGATGGAGTACAGTATTGCTTTACCCACGTACCCCAGGGATTTCATAGCACCCCCGCTATTGCACATAAGGTAGTGACCCAAATGTTAGAGCATCTCCCTCCAGGGGATAAGGGGTGAGTGGTCTCATATGTGGATGACATCCTGATAATGGGAATGGACGATGCGGATGCTCGAGAGAGGACTGTACAAGTACTGAAGTTGATTCAACAGTATGGCATGAAGGAGTCCCTGGAAAAGGCACAATTAATACAACCACAGGTGGAGTATCTAGGGGTTACCCTATCGGAAACAGGAAGGTCTATTAGTGAACAACGATTGTCAGCATTGCAGAATCTGCCAGCCCCCCAAGATTGGAGAGGCCTACAGGCCATATATGGGGCTTTTAATTTTGTAAGAGCCCACATATGGGACTATGCGTGTATTACCAAACCCTTTTATAGCCTATTGAGGAAGGAGGCCCAATTCCAGTGGGGCCCGGAACAGGAAGCAGCTTTTGGTGAGCTAAAGCAATCTTTGTTGCGAGCAGCGACACTGTGACCCGTACAGGTTGGAGAGTCCATATATGTGAGGGTCGCCACCAGTCCTGAGGCATTGGCTGTGGTGTTGTTACAAGCGGACCCATTGCAGAAAACAGCCCCAATAGCATTTTATTCATGCCTTTTAACACCAGTGGAGCAAAAGTTTGGCCCATGTGAAAGGGAATGTCTGGCAGTAATATGGGTGCTGGAAGTAGGGGCGGTGGTGGTGGGAGATAATCCAGTTATAATTCAGAGCACCCACACCCCCTTAAAATATATATTGTCAGGAAAACCCACCCAAGCAGGAGTAAGTAACCCAAGGATGGCTCAGTGGACCCTGGCCTTGGTAAATCGAGGGGTCCAATACCAAAATATCCCAGGTGCTGGGCAACTATCGGGGTCTTGCGTCAGACAAAAGGGGCAAAACTTGAGTGCCCTGTGCCAGAGACCAATCCAGTGCCAGTGGGTTGAGTAACCTCAACAGAGCAAGCATGGAGCCGAACAGCACCAGCCAACATTTACTTTTCAGATGGGGCAGCTTGGGTACAAGAGGGAAAAAAAATACATACAGAGCGCAGTCATAAATCTGGAAGATAAACCAGTAGTGCAAGTTTGGCCCCAAGAGTCGGCACAGCTGACTGAATTAAAGGCATTGATGGAATGTTTAAAGCTTTGGGAGTCGTGCCTGGGACCTTTGGTGGTCTTTTCAGATTCTCAGTATGTGTTAGGAGGATTAACTAAATGGATGCCACAATGGGCCAGTAGTGACTGGGGAAGTGCCGACGGGAAGGAGTTGGTCCATCGTAAGGACTGGGAGGGTGTGCACCAGTGGGTCACTGCTAACCCTAATCAATTGTTAGTAGGATATGTTAAAGGTCATTGAAGTGCAGACTCATCAGTGGAAGCCCTTTTTAACAATAAAGTGGTGGGTTAGCAAGAACCCCTGTGGTGGCTGCTGTCACCACATGAGGGGCCCTGTGTCAGCAGTTAAAGCAAGATGAACACCCAGAGGATCACCCGGTAGTAGTACCAGCACAGTGAAATCGACAGGAAATTATATGTTGGTCCCATGCGTTGGCCCACGAAGGCATGGAAGGGACTCTGCAACGAGCTAGAGACATAGCCGCTGGCCAGGATAGCGACAGGACGTGACCAATTGGGTACAAAATTGCCTTACATGTGCTGCTTTTAACCCACGCTGACCAGGGGAATCCGAGGATCAGCTGCCTTTAGGTCATCAGCAAGAGCCGGAAGGTCCGTGGGCTCGCCTCCAGGTAGATTTTATTGAAGGGTTACCACCCAGGAAAGGAGGATATATCTCATTTTTGGTGATAGTGGACACGTTTTCGGGATGGGTAAAAGTGTTCCCCATGAAAACCCATAGCGCCGAAAAAACAGCTAAGGTTCTGTTCAAGGAGATCATTTGTAGATATGGATCTCCCAAGGTAACTGATTCGGACAGGAGACCCCAGCTTGTGTCGGCGGTCTGAAAGGCATTGGTGGATGCTTTGGGAATACAGCGGAAGCTGCATATTCCTAGGTACCCTCGTAGCTCTGGGCAGGTGGAGTGTATAAATTGTACCATCAAAACAGCCTAGTCTAAAGTCTTGTCAGAGAAGGGGGGGGCTGGACGAAACATTTGACTTTAGTGTTAGCCGTAATCAGGAGCAGATCCCAGTACGGTAGTTCAGTGACACCTTTCCAATTAACGTTTGGACGACCAATGCGCCTTATGCGAGCACAATCGGTCCCCTCCCCTTCCAACTCCACCAGTCCGGAACTGATCCAATGGTATAAACTTCTAAGAGAGAAACTTCCTCGAGTTGTTCAACTCATGCAGCAAACAATGGGACAGGCTCAGAAAAAATGGACAAGGGGCGACAGAAACCACCCACCTGGCAGATGGGTGATCAGGTAATGTACATGAAATGAAACACTAAGCCCCTCCAAGCAAGGTGGGAAGGGCTGTTTACTATTTGTAATATGGGAAGTGATACAGTGTTCCAAATTGACCAAGGCCTCCAGGGGAAGTGGGTCTATTGGGGACAGCTCAAGCCTATAGGGGGGACGACCCCGACTCCATGTTCCTCTCTACGATAGCCTACAGTTTACAATGTTTAAGTCCTTGTCGCAATTTCTGTTTTTTTTAGAACACCAGAAAGAGCTGGTACCAGCTGAAGAACAACTGAAACGCACCATGGTGCATCGTCGTGACAAAACTTCTATGTTGTCTCATGTTCTGTGTTTTATGTTTCATGTTTTACGTTTGTCTTGTAGAGCTTGTCTCATTGCTAGCATTATGGTGTATGGTGCTTGGGAAGAGGGAAGATACTGTATTAGGCAAGGAATAGCAACAAACCATTCTCACAACCCTCTTTAACTCCAACTAGAACCCTCCCTCTCCTTACCCCTTCGTCTCCTGCCAAATTGTCAGTCACGTACCTATCCCCATGGGGGCCACCTCCATCCAAAAGCCTGTGATAACTACCTCCGTTACCAATTGTTTACCTTCCCACCAATTGTTCTGATTTTCATCTAAATGTTGTGCATGAGAAGGACTGTTTGACACTCATTGTTACATCCTCTGGTCAATATTTTGATATGTATTTCTGTTACTGTGGACATGCTATGTGTAATGAAAATCTGGAATTGTTCCAGAAGTTGAAGCATGGCATGGATGAGCAGAGGCACGCCATCCCCCTTTGGATGGTCACCACAATTTGGGGTGACCAAGGCGCAGGAAATGTTATGTAAAGCCTCCATTCAAATGCAATTGTATGATCTGTAACTGGTATCATTAAGTTCTGCAACCTCTTTGCAGACTTTGTAACTTCAGTTATTATTAGCATAGCCTTTTAAGTTTTGTAACCTTTGCAAGCTCTGTGGCCTTTTCAGGTTGCCACTCTGTCATAAACAGATTGTTAAGGGTTAATGTCTCTTCTACCTGTAAAGGGTTACAAGCAGGGAATTGGAACCTGACCAGAAGACCAATCAGAAGACAAGATACTTTTAAATTTGGGTGGAGGGAAGCTTTTGTGTGTGTTCTTTGTCCATTGTGTGTTCTCTCGGAGGGTCTGAGAGAGACCAGACATTACTACAGGCTCTCTAAGTTTCTGTTCAAATAGTAAGTAAAAACAGGCGGTTTAGGCTTTTTTATTGTTTTACTCTATTTGCAATTGTGGATCTGGCTGGTTAACTTTTATATGTGTAGTTGCTGGAAATATTTTGATTTGTATTGGTACTGGGGGGAAAGTCTCTTTCTGGTGTCTGTAAGCTATAGGACCCTGTAATATTTACATCTTGAAGCTACAGAGATAATTCTTTACTTTTTCCTTTCTTTTATTAAAACATTTCTTTTTAGAGAACCTGATTGATTTTTTTTCTTCTTGTTTCCCTTGTTTTATTCCAGGGGATTGGGATAACTCACCAGGACGGGTCGGGGAGACGAGAGGGGGGAGAGATAGAATCTCTCTCTGTTTTCCTTGAATCTGTTTGCCTCTTTGTGGAAGGGAAGGGAGATGCTTCTCTGTATAGTGATTTAAGAGGTTGGATCAGTATCTCTCAGGATAGCCCAGGGAGGGAAATTCTGGGAGGGGGAAAGATGGGAGAATGGTTTATTTCTCCTTGTTTTAAGAACCCAAGGGATCTGGGTTCTTGGGGTCCCCAGGGAAGGTTGGGGAGGTCAGAGTGCCCCAAAACACTATATTTTTGGGTGGTGGCAGTGCTATCAGATCTAAGCTGGTAATTAAGCTTAGAGGATTCAGGTGCTAGTATCTCATTTTCTGAACTCTAAGGTTCAGATCTGAGAGGGAAGGCTATGACATGGTTGGCAGCTGAGTGGGATAGATAAGAATCCAAAAGCCGGTAAGATTATTAATTTGCTTCTCTGCTAGCTGGTTATAAGCAGAGGGAAGGGGTTTATTTTTTTTAAACTGCAGCCAGATAAATTTTTTTTTCTTCCTTGCTCTGTTCTAGCTGTGCATAGGGAGGGCTATTAAGGTTTAACGATGGTCGTTTATTAAACAAAGCAGCCTTAAGTGGTAGCAACGCACTCCAGCCAGGACACATTTGTAAATGAAAGAGAGTTTTCTTTTGCTTTTTAACTCTTCGGGAGAGGCTAGTAAGTTAAAAAGGACTCTGTTGCTAAGCAACCCCAGGAAGCCAACAGAGAACCAGCATTTCAGGCAGTAAACACCAGAGGGCGCCTCAGCACAAGAAAGCAGGAAACATGACTTCCAGGGCAAAAGTGGTTCCAGAGGCACAAATCAAAGAGGCAGACCACAAGCGAGACATGAAAAAAACACTACAAGAAATGAAGCTGAGAGAAAGAAAAAAAGAGGCTGCCCACAGGAGAGAGCTGGAACTCCTAAGGGAAGCCCACCAGCAGGCCCTGGAATTAGAAAAGGCAAAACAACAGAACCTAGCCAATTCTAACAATACTTCTCCAATTATGGTTCCACATCCCAAGAGATTTCCCACCTACAAGGCAGGTGATGACACTGAGGCCTTCTTAGAAAATTTTGAAAGAGCCTGCCTTGGGTACAGCATCTCTGAAGACCAGTACATGGTAGAATTGAGGCCACTGCTCAGTGGACCCTTAGCAGAGGTGGTGGCTGAAATGCCTAAGAAGAAAATGAACGATTATAAACGTTTTCAAACCAAGGCCAGATACAGAATGGGGATAACACCTGAACATGCCCGTCGGCGGTTCAGAAACCAAAAATGAAAACCAGATGTGTCATTCCCCTGACACGCCTACCACATTGCAAAGAATTATGAAGCCTGGATATCAGGAACAAAGGTTAACAATATGGACGAGATGCATCTCCTAATACAAATGAAGCAGTTCTTAGATGGTATTCCTAAGAAAATAGAGAGGTACATCCTAGATGGAAAACCCAAAATGGTAATCGAGGCGGGGGAAATTGGAGCCAAATGGATGGAAGTGGCAAAAAAAAAAAAAGCTACTGTCAAGGGGAACGAATACCCCAGAGGGCACACCGACAATAAACCCTATAACCGAGGGCAGCCAAAGACCCCGCCGACAACCCAAGGAAAGCCACAGACGCCCTATTCTTCCACCTCACCAGTCTCCAGTAACCCACCTCGGCCCAGTGACCAGTCAGCTGGGTGATGCTTTAAATGTAATAAACTGGGACATATAAAGGCCAACTGCCCAAAGAACCCCAACCGAGTGCAAGTCATTACACCACCATCACACCAAAGATCCCCAGGCCCAGATGCCTCTCAAATACCCTTGGAGCGAAGGGAAATTTTGAGAGTGGGCAAAAAGAAGGTTACTGCGTGGAGAGACACGGGGGCACAAGTGTCAGCTATCCACCAATCCTTGGTCGACCCCAAATTCATCAACCCAAAGGCCCAAGTGACAATTTACCCCTTCATGTCACAAGCTGTAGACTTGCCTACAGCTGAACTACCTGTCCAGTACAAAGGCTGGTCAGAAATGTGGACTTTTGCAGTCTATGACAATTATTCCATCCCCATGCTACTGGAGGAAGACTTGGCCAACCAGGTGAGGCGGGCCAAGAGAGTGGGAATGGTTACCCGCAGCCAAACCAGGCAAGCTTCCAGACCCATTCCTGTTCCTGAGCCGTCCACAGAGGCCCCGTCTGTGTTACAAGAGACCCAGACAGAGGTAGTGGACCCGGATCCCATGTCAACAACAGAAACAGCCACAGTGCTTCCAGTCCCAGACCAGGAACTGGAAAAGCAGCCAGCACCAGAACCGTTGCCAGCACTGACAACAGTGCTTGCAAATCCATCTTCAACTCCAATGCCAGAGGGTGCCAGCGAGCCTGAACTGGCAGAAGCAGCAGACAATCACATCCAAGAGGCTCAGCCAGAGCCTGAAATACCCCCGGTGCACCAGCGGAGAGCGGTTCACCAGCAACGGAAACAACCCCATCACCTACATCGCTTCCAGAGGGACCAAGCCCAAGTCCACAGTCTAAGGAAAAACTGGTGTCTCCAGCTTCAAGGGAACAGTTCCAGACTAAGCAGAAAGCAGATGACAGCCTTCAGAAAGCTTGGGCGGCGGCACGGAGCACCCCACCGCCTCTCAGCTCTTCTAATCAATCCCGGTTTGATGTAAAACAAGAACTTTTGTACAAGGAAACTCTTTCTAGTGGACACCAGGAAAACTGGCATCCGCGAAAACAGTTGGTGGTTCCAAGTGAGTACCGGGAAAAGCTCTTAAGCTTAGCCCATAATCATCCCAGTGGCCATGCTGGGGTGAACAGAACCAAGGACCGGTTGGGAAAGTTCTTCCACTGGGAGGGGATGGGCAAGGACGTTGCCAAGTATGTCCGGTCTTGTGAGGTATGCCAAAGAGTGGGAAAAAACCAAGACCAGGTCAAGGCCCCTCTCCAGCCACTCCCCATAATTGAGGTCCCATTTCAGCAAGTAGCTGTGAATATTCTGGGTCCTTTCCCAAAAAAGACACCCAGAGGAAAGCAGTACATACTGACTTTCGTGGACTTTGCTACCCGATGGCCGGAAGCAGTAGCTCTAGGCAACACCAGGGCTAACACTGTGTGCCAGGCCCTAACAGACATTTTTGCCAGGGTAGGTTGGCCCTCCGACATCCTTACAGATTCAGGATCTAATTTCCTGGCAGAGACCATGAAGGAACTGTGGGAAACTCATGGTGTGAACCACTTGGTTGCCACCCCTTACCACCATCAAACCAATGGCCTGGTGAAAAGGTTTAATGGAACTTTGGGGGCCAAAATTTGGGTGGTGGCAGTGCTATCAGATCTAAGCTGGTAATTAAGCTTAGAGGATTCAGGTGCTAGTATCTCATTTTCTGAACTCTAAGGGCTTGTCTACATCAGAAAGTTGCAGCGCTGGTGAGGGAGTTACAGCGCTGCAACTTTGAAGGTGTACACATCTTCAGGGCATCACCAGCGCTGCAACTCCCTGTTTGCAGCGCTGGCCGTACTCCCGTTTTGTCTGGGGTGTAGAGGATCCAGCGCTGGTGATCCAGCGCTGGTAATCCAATGTAGACACTTACCAGCGCTTTTCTTGACCTCCGTGGAACGAGGAAGCCTCTGGTAATCAAGCTGGTGTCCTTTCCCGGTTTGCTCTCTCGTTCCCGGAACCCCGAGCAAGCAGGTCTCCTTCCCTGCGGTTTGCAGGGTGGCTCCGGGAACGCGAGAGCAAACCGCGGCGAAGCTGGTCTCCTTTCCCGGTTTGCTCTCTCGTTCCCCGAACCGCCGAGCAAGCGGTTCTCCTTCCCTGCGGTTTGCAGGGTGGCTCCGGGAACGCGAGAGCAAACCGCGGCGAAGCTGGTCTCCTTTCCCGGTTTGCTCTCTCGTTCCCGGAGCCACCCTGCAAACCGCAGGGAAGGAGAACCACTTGCTCGGGTTCCGGGAACGAGAGAGCAAGCCGGGGAAGGAGACCAGCTTCGCCGCGGTTTGCTCTCTCGTTCCCGGAACCCCGAGCAAGCAGGTCTCCTTCCCTGCGGTTTGCAGGGTGGCTCCGGGAACGCGAGAGCAAACCGCGGCGAAGCTGGTCTCCTTTCCCGGTTTGCTCTCTCGTTCCCCGAACCGCCGAGCAAGCGGTTCTCCTTCCCTGCGGTTTGCAGGGTGGCTCCGGGAACGTGAGAGCAAACCGCGGCGAAGCTGGTCTCCTTTCCCGGTTTGCTCTCTCGTTCCCGGAGCCACCCTGCAAACCGCAGGGAAGGAGAACCGCTTGCTCGGGGTTCCGGGAACGAGAGAGAAAGCCGGGGAAGGAGACCAGCTTCGCCGCGGTTTGCTCTCTTGTTCCCGGAACCCCGAGCAAGCAGGTCTCCTTCCCTGCGGTTTGCAGGGTGGCTCCGGGAACGCGAGAGCAAACCGCGGCGAAGCTGGTCTCCTTTCCCGGTTTGCTCTCTCGTTCCCGGAGCCACCCTGCAAACCGCAGGGAAGGAGAACCGCTTGCTCGGCGGTTCGGGGAACGAGAGTGCAAAACGGGAAAGGAGACCAGCTTCGCCGCGGTTTGCTCTCGCGTTCCCGGAGCCACCCTGCAAACCGCAGGGAAGGAGACCTGCTTGCTCGGGGTTCCGGGAACGCGAGAGCAAACCGCGGCGAAGCTGGTCTCCTTCCCCGGCTTGCTCTCTCGTTCCCGGAACCCCGAGCAAGCAGGTCTCCTTCCCTGCGGTTTGCAGGGTGGCTCCGGGAACGCGAGAGCAGACCGCGGCGAAGCTGGTCTCCTTCCCCGGCTTGCTCTCGCGTTCCCGGAACCCCCCTTGAAGCCGCCCAACAGCGCTGCAGTGTGGCCACATCTAACACCACTTGCAGCGCTGGTTGCTGTAAGTGTGGCCACTCTGCAGCGCTGGCCCTATACAGCTGTACTAATACAGCTGTAACAACCAGCGCTGCAAAATTTTAGATGTAGACATGGCCTAAGGTTCAGATCTGAGAGGGAATGCTATGACACACTTGTATGACCTTCCAAGCTTTGTAATATCCCATCCTTCAGAGATAGTGTGAACGAGGGAGTGTGAACAAGGGAGTGTATGTGGGACTGGGCGGAGAGGAACTGCAAGGAGAAAGGAGCCCGGAGCCAGGAGCGTCTGATATAATCTGCCCTGAGAAGGCAGTCATGAAGTGCTGAAAAGAAAAGAAGAACCTGGCATGCATGAAAGGAACTGGTTTGGGAATGCTTCTCGGTGACGGACACAGAAAGGAAACTCAGTGTACGTGACAGGAGCCGCCCAATTCTAGAAATAAGAGGAAGAAGGCATGCACACAAGCCCCTGCTTCTTGACCCTCTCAGCAGCCTGGATTCGTGACTGCAGACAGACACACCAGATCTACCATGCTTCGGCTTCTTGGCCTCCATGCTGTCTCTGGTAACTCTCTGTCTGTGTAAGTGTGTGTGTACATGAGGGTATGAATGCAGCGAATGTGTGTGTGTATAAATAAGCTCCATCTCTTTTCTATCTGACCTAACAGCGGCATTGTAATAAAACTAATACAAGTGTAATCCTGGGTTGGTTTTTAGGGGAACCTAGGTAACACCCTCCTCCTCAAAAAACCTGGCCCTGTTTCCCTAGCTGGGGAACCTTGGAGATGATGCCCCTTGTGCTTTGTAGGGCTGAGTCTGCTCTGCTGCAAATTCCTCTAATTCACCCTGTCGGCTGCCAGCTCTGAGCTGCCTCCTGCACTGGGAGTGGCCCCTCTATCTTTATCCCTGGAGAGACTTTCCCTTGGCTCAGCCAGTGCCTTTGGCATTTCTCTGCCTCCACAATTCCCACCGGGCATCATAGAGCAATGTTCCTTATGGCTGTGGGTTGCTATGTTACCAGCCTTAGCCATAGTGAATAGGTGGTTACCTGTGAGCACTCTGGCTGGAATGCAGCCCGATGCACCAATTTCCAAAAGGCCTTCTAGCCCCTCCTCCTGCAAGTGCATGTTAGTCAAAGGCAGAGTGGTTTTAAATTTCTCCCGGGCCAGGAGTTCCACATTTCCCCAGGTACCATGTCCATCTACCTGACCATGCCCTCTCTGAGTAGAAATCTGGGCACCAGCATCCCTCCACCCCAGGCGTTCTATGTTACTCACTTTGGGAACCTTAAGAAAGTCGGTAGGAACCTCCAATGGGTAACGTACACAATTCATCAGGAACCTCTCCCACACTTCTGTGGGTCCTGGGTTTACCGTAGCTGTGTTAACCTGGTTCTGGATGGCGTGTGGGTTAGGATTCCCTTTACTCATGGCAGTTGTCCCTCCGGGGTTCAGTGAAGTTACATATGAAACACTTTCTTGAACTGTCCTATGTCTCAGAAGAGATTCTGCAAATGTGATTAGCAGGAGGGATTTGTTCTGGGGAGGTGAGTGCCTGGGTTCCAAACCACCCTCCCCCTTTCCAGGGGTAAAACAGGGTCCCTTCTTTACACTCAGCATCTGTCCTTCTCTTTTTCATTGGACTCTCTGGCTTGCACATAGGAAATAGCCAGATCTACTGCCTCCTGTTCAGAACCCAGGGATTTATCCCAAACAGCTTCTCTGCTCTCCTCAGAACACATGTGCAAGAAATGTTCCTGGGCAAAGAGATCAAATAACTGGTCGTAATTCTCTGCTCCTTTGCCCATTTTGTCATCAGGTCACATATCTTGTATACTTATTGTCTATGGCTCACTTTATCCCACATTCTGAGGTTTCTGAACCTTAACCTCAGGGATCATTTGAAATCTTTGCAATATGGTCTTTTAAAATTCAGCATATTTCAAAGCCCCTTCAATTTCCATTTAATCAAATACATGTGTAACCCTTCTGCCCCTCTGAGTTGGCAGCAACAAGGGCCAGATTCAGTATCTAGGGGTTCTGTTTCAATAATGCAGTGCAAAACCGGCTCGACTCCCCACCCAGTGACCTAGGACAATTACATACCACCACCAACACCACCACCCCCGGCCGCCTCTAGGAGGCACAAGCACGGAGTCTGAGTGTAGCAAAATCCTTTTAATAAAGGAGGGAAACAATGCAGCATTAGGTTGAGGAAACACCACAAACAGGATTGATAACACAAACCATGAGCAAAAGACCCACCTCCAAGTATGTTTGGCAGTGTTCTTTTCCCCTCAGGTCTTTCCCCTGAGTTCAGGGTCTTAAATTCAAATCACCCCAAAGTCCAACAACCCAAAAGTCTCTGTCCCTGGTCACTGCCGTTCCCCAGAGTTCAAAAGTTCATTTGCAGAGTTTTACATCCCCCCAAGCCTGGGTGGAATTGGGGGGGAGGGACACAAGGGGCACCTTACGTGGGCCAAGGCTGACTGCCCCACTGCTCTGTGGAGGTCTGCTGCAGCCTTTCACCAGGAACGACTCTGCTTCTCCAGCCACTCTGCTCCTCCAGCTGTCCCCACAAACTGCTCCACTCCACTCAGTGTTCCGTGGGCTCCAACGTTCCTACAAGCTGCTCCACTCCACCAGCCATCCCATTAACCACACCAGCTGTCCCCACAAACTGCTCTGCCAGCCACTTAGCAATATATCTTCAGGCTCCCCCACTAATTAACACAGCACTGAGTAATGCACCTCACCTCAGTAATTTTTGCAGTTTTAGCTCTTAGTGATTTCCATTTGTAGTAGTGGAACCCCAGTGCTGGTGCACCATTGGCCCAAAGGGGATTCAGCTCAGCAGCATATAGGTAGATTCTTCACAGAATCAAAATTAGTTCTGCTATTCAACAGTAGAGAGAAAGAAAAAGGTGTAATTAACATACCAAACTCTCAAACAGGGCCCGGCCCAGCCCATCCAGTACACACACTTTTCTCCAACCACTGTCAAGTCACAGGGTTTTGGAACCCTTGTCCCTTGTCTAGTGAGTGCTACTTAGTTGATGGTGAGACTGTCATAAAACAGTCTCATAGTCCTTCATTCATATAATCAGGGTAACAACACTTTATTCCTCCTACGCCAATAACCAAGAAATTGGGGATCCCACAGCTGTCAAAGTGACCATTTGGGGCTGCTGTGGCCTCATGCTAGGCAGAGTGGGTGTGCCTATGCAAACAAGATCAGCCCCCTAAGTTCTTTTCCACACTCATCATAATTCACCACCAGATGTCAGGGTACAGCTCATCCTGACTCTGCTTACACATGTAATGCTCTACCAGAGAGATTTGCAACTAGCATGGGAACCTTCTTGTCTTCTGGAATGTCATGGAATGTACAGAGTCTCTCAAAAGTAGGAAGGTATTCCCACCTGCCATCCAATTGGCGGTGTATGGAGGCCAGCTTGTGGCCCTCAGGGAGGACTGATTACTGCTTGAGAATTTTCTGGTTTTAGTTCTCATAGCTTGAGCTCTTGTTGGCATTGCTTCTCTTTCTCCTCCATGATTCATTGGTGGGCAGCTATTTCCACTTTCAGCATTTAATGGTCTGCTACTACTGCTTGTTTTTCTGTCTCCTGCTCTCTCTGGATCTCATTTCAGCTACAGTGTAGACACTCACTACAGTGACGGGAGGAGTTCTCCACTGGCGTAGTTAATCCATCTCCCGAAGAGGCAGTAGCTGGGTTGACTGAATAATTCTTCCATTGTCCTAGTTCTGGGTTGGCATGGCGACATCGCCCAGGGATGTGGATGCCAATATACATTTCTAGTACATATCAGCCCTCAGAGTATTGCTAGTCACCTAGGCAAGAATCTCTCATAACCTGCATATATGTATAAACCTCTTTTTCCCTCTCAGCCTAGTTAAAATAACTCCAAGTTTTCAAGCAAGGGTCACATTTCCTGTGCAAAGTGACCATTGTACACTGAGTGGATCAAGAAGTGATGGGTGGGGAAGCTGCAAATTAAACTAGAAATGTGGCTGTAAGATCAAAGGTCAACCTGGATAAGCTGTTCCCCAAGAAATCCAAGCCACAGGTTTTCACCCCAAATTACAAACTACATGGTGTTCCTTGTGTAACCCTTCTGCCCCTCTGAGTTGGCAGCAACAAGGGCCGGGTTCAGTATCCAGGGGTTCTGTTTCAATAACCCAATGCCAAACCAGCTCGAGCCCCCACCCAGTGACCTGGGAAAATCTTACACACACCCCTAGGTGCCTCAAAGAGGCAATGCTTCCCCTCTCGCAAGCACAGAGTCTCGGTGTAGCAGAAAAGGTTTAATACATGAGATAAACAACAAACACTAAATTGGGAAAACACTTCAACTAGAGTTCCTAGACCAAACCGTGAGCAAAGACCCACCTCAGGAAATTGGGCTGTGTTTTCTTTCCTGGGCTCTTGAGTCCAGCAACCCCCAAATCACCCACAGTCCCAAAAGTCCCACAATCCAAAAGTCTCTGTCCTGGGTCAGTGAGCCCCAAAGTTGGAGAATCTATCTGCAGAGGTCCCTCCCCCCAGCCTGGTAGAAAGGGGCACCCTACGTGGTCCGGGGCCAACTGCCCTGCCTCTTCATGGGTTCTGCTCCCACCTTCTCCACGAACTGCTCCGCTTTACCGGCCGCTCCACTCTGCTCCTCCAGCCGTCCTCACAAACTGCTCCGCTCCACCAGCTGTCCCATGAGCTGCTCCAGTTCTCCCTGCAAACTGCTCAGCTCAGCTCACTCTGTGGGCTACTCCACTCTGCCAGCCACTCTGCTCCACCAGCCATCCCCACAAACTGCTCCACTCTACCAGCCACTCTGTTCCACAGTATAGCTTCAGGCTCCCCCACTAGTTAGCACTGTACTCAGTGCTCTCAGCTCAGTAATTTCAGCTCTTTAGTGATTT
The DNA here is from genome assembly GCF_007399415.2 of Gopherus evgoodei. Taxonomy (NCBI): domain Eukaryota; kingdom Metazoa; phylum Chordata; order Testudines; family Testudinidae; genus Gopherus; species Gopherus evgoodei. The sequence continues at coordinate 28,980 of NW_022059871.1, read as the reverse complement.
CAACTTTTAGTGATCTCAGCTCTTAGTAGGGGAGCCCTAGTGCTAGTGCACCATTAGCCAAAAGTGAGTTCAGCTCAGTAACCCATATCTGGATTCTTACAGGAATAAAAAAAATCAACTCTGACATTCCACAGTGGAGAGAGGAGGATGTGCAATTGGTGTTCCAGGCCCTCACAAGGGGCCCATCTCACACACACACACACACACACACACACACACACACACACACACACACACACACACACACACACACACACACACACACACACACACACACACACACACACACACACACACACACACACACACACACACACACACACACACACACACACACACACACACACACACACACACACACACACACACACACACACACACACAGCCTCTCTCAACTCATAGGGAGTTGGAACCCATGTCCCATGTTTAGCAAGTACCACCCAACTGAGGTTGAGTCATCTCTGTCACAAAGCAGTCCCACAGCTCCCCATTCACACAATCAGGGTGACAAACTTTTTTTTTCCTGCCCCAATAACAAAGAAATTGGGGATCCCAGAGCTGTTAAAATAACCATTCCAGTCTGCCGTGGGCTTATGCTAAGTGGGGGGTGGATGCCAATGCAAATCTTTCCCCATTCTTTGAAATTCTTGGAATTCTTTCCACATTCCCTACAATTCACCACCAGATGTCGGGGCAGCGCTCATCCTGACTCTGCTTACACTTGTAAATCAAATAGACTGAGAATAATCTTTCACCCCAAATTAGAATCTGCACATTTGTTTGCTTTGCGATTCAGATCCATATCCTTCTGTATATGGAAGAAGTTTCTTGTTCTATTAGGATATGTCTACACTACAAAATTAGGTTGAATTTATAGGTCTTTTTTTAGAAATCATTTTTATACAGTCGATTGTGTGTGTTCCCACACAAAATGCTCTAAGTGCATTAAGTTGGCGAACTGTGTCAAGAGTACCAAAGCTATCATCGACTTCCAGAGCATTGCACTGTGGGTAGCAGTGGCTAGCTATCCCACAGTTCCCACAGTCTCTGCTGCCCATTGGAATTCTGGGTTGAGATCCCAATGTCTGATGGGGCAAAAAACATTGTCACGGGTAGTTCTGGGTACATGTTGTCAGGCACCCCTCTCCCTCCCTCTCTCTGGGAAAGCAATGGCAGACAATCTTTTCACACCTTTTTTCCTGGGTTACCTGTGCATACTCCATACCACAGCAAGCATAGAGCCCACTCAGCTTACTGTCACTGTACGTCTCCTGGGTTCTGGCAGACATGGGACTGCATTGCTACATAGCAGCAACTCATTGCCTTTTGGCAGCAGATGGTGCATTATGACTGGTGTCCGTCATCATTGTAGTCCTGGGTGCTCTTTTAGCTGACCTCAGGGAGGTTGGTCAGGGCACCTGGGCAGACATGGGAGTGACTCAGCCAGGTCATTCCCATCTTCTGCCGAGCACCCAGGAGATGACAATGGCTAGCAATTGTAATGCAGCATCTTCTGCCGAGCACCCAGGAGATGATGATGGCTAGTAGTCATACTGCACCATCTGCTGCCAGCCTAAGATGTAAAAGATAGATGGAGTGGATCAAAACAAGAAATGGACCTGATTTGTTTTACATTCATTTGCTTCCCCCCTTCCTCCTGCTGTGAAATCAACGGCCTGCTAAACCCAGGGTTTTGAGTTCAGTCCTTGAGGGGGACATTCTGTGTGACAGTTGTTTATGTTTCTCCTTGGTGCAAAGCCACTCGCTTTGTTAATTTTAATTCCCTGTAAGCCATGTCATCAGTCGCCCCTCCCTCTGTCAGAGCAACGGCAGACAATTGTCTTGCCCCTTTTTTCAGCACAGATGCCATAGCACTGGGAACATGGAGCCTGCTAAGATCACCACGGCAATTCTGAGCTCTGTAAACACCAAGCGCATTATCCTGCAGTATATGCAGAACCAGAACCTGCCAAAGCAAAACCAGGAGAGGAGGTGACAGCAGTGCGATAACGAGAGTGATGAGGACATAGACTTCTCACAAAGTACAAGCCCCGGCAATGTGCACATCATGGTGTTAATGGGGCAGGTTCATGCCGTGGAATGCAGATTCTGGGCCCGGGAAACAAGCACAGACTGGTGGGACCGCATATTGTTGCAGGTCTGGGACGATTCCCAGTGGCTGCGAAACTTTCGCATGCGTAAGGGCACTTTCATGGAACTTTGTGACTTGCTTTCCCCTGCCCTGAAGCACCAGAATACCAAGATGAGAGCAGCCCTCACAGTTCACAGGCAAGTGGCGATAGCCCTGTGGAAGCTTGCAACACCTGGTCAGTCAGGCATCAATTTGGAGTGGGAAAATCTACTGTGGGGGCTGCTATGATCCAAGCAGCCAACACAATCAAAGAGCTGCTGATATCAAGGGTAGTGATTCTGGGAAATGTGCAGGCGATAGTGGATGGCTTTGCTGCAATGGGATTCGCTAACTGTGGTGGGGCGATAGATGGAACACATATCCCTATCTTGGCACCAGAGCACCAAGCCAGCGAGTACATAAACTGCAAGGGGTACTTTTCAATGCTGCTGCAAGCACTGGTGGATCACAAGGGATGTTTCACCAACATCAATGTGGGATGGCCGGGAAAGCTACATGATGCTTGCATCTTCAGGAACTCTCATCTGTTTCAAAAGCTGCAGGAAGGGACTTTCTTCCCAGACCAGAAAACAACCACTGGGGATGTTGAAATGCCTATAGTTATCCTTGGGGACCCAGCTTACCTCTTAATGCCATGGCTCATGAAGCCGTACACAGGCAGCCTGGACGGTAATTAGGAGCTGTTCAACTATAGGCTGAGCAAGTGCAGAATGGTGGTAGAACGTGCATTTGGATGTTTAAAAGTGCGCTGGAGCAGTTTACTGACTCAGAAAGACCTCAGCGAAACCAATATTCCCATTGTTATTACTGCTTGCTGTGTGAACCACAATATTTGTGAGAGTAAGGGGGAGATGTTTATGGCAGGGTGGGAGGTTGAGGCAAATTGTCTGGCTGCTGATTACATGCAGCCAGACACCAGGGCGGTTAGAAGAGTACAGGAGAGTGCGGTGGGCAACAAAGAACCTTTGAAAACCAGTTTCATGACTGGCCAGGCTATGGTGTGAAAATTCTGTTTGTTTTTCATTGATGAAGCCCCCCCCCTTGGTTCACTCTACTTCCCTGTAAGCTAACCATCCTCCCGTCCCCTCTTCGATCACCACTTGCAGACGCAATAAAGTCATTGTTGCTTCACATTCATGCATTCTTTATTAATTCATCACACAAATAGAGTGTTAATTGCCAAGGTAGCCTGGGAGGGGTGGGGGAGGAGGGAAGGACAAGGTCACACTGCACTTTAAAACTTAAAATCTTTAAAACTTATTGAAGGCCAGCCTTCTATTGCTCGGGCAATCCGCTGGGGTAGAGTGGCTAGATGGCCGGAGGCCCCCCCACCGCGTTCTTGGGCATCTGGGTGAGGAGGCTATGGAACTTGGGGAGGACGGTGGTTGGTTACACAGGGGCTGTAGTAGTGGTCTGTGCTCCTGCTGCCTTTCCTGCTGGGGAAACTGGTTTCTTCGCTTCCTTGCTGTGAGCTATCTTCAACTTCCTCATCATCATCTTCCTCGTCCCCCAAAACTGCTTCCGTGTTCTGTCCTACTCCATTTATGGAGTCAAAGCACAGGGTTGAGGTACTGGTGGCTGCACCCCCTAGAATGGCAGGCAGCTCTTTATAGAAGCAGCATATTTGGGGCTCTGACCCGGAGTGGCCATTTGCCTCTGTTTTTTTGGAAGGCTTGCCTTAGGTCCTTAATTTTCATGTGGCACTGCTGTGGGTCCCTGTTATAGCCTCTGTTCTTCATGTCCTTGAAGACTTTTTCAAATGTTTTGGCATTTCCTTTACTGCAGCGGAGTTCAGTGAGCACGGATTTGTCTCCCCATACAGCGATCGGATCCAGTACCTCCTGTATGGTCCATGCTGGAGCTCTTTTGCGATTCTGGGACTCCATGGTCACCTCTGCTGATGAGCTCTGCATGGTCACCTGTGCTGACCAGCTCGCCACGCTAGCCAAACAGGAAATGAAATTCAAAAGTTCGCAGAGCTTTTCCTATTTACCTGGCCAGTGCATCTGAGTTGAGAGTGCTGTCCAAAGCGGTCACAATGGAGCACTCTGGGATAGCTCCTGGAGGCCAGTACTGTCCAACTGAGTCCACACTACCCCAAATTCGACCCGGCAAGGCCGATTTCAGCGCTAATCCCCTCGTCGGAGGTGGAGTAAGAAATCAATTTAAAGAGCCTTTTAAATAAAAAAAAAGTGCTTTGTCATGTGAACGGATCCAGGGTTAAATCAAGGTAACACTGCTAAATTCGACCTAAAATCGTGTAGACCAGGCCTTAGAGAGACAAAGTGGGGGAGGTAGTATCTTTTATTGGACCAACTTCTGTTTGTGAGGGAGGAAACATTTGAGCTACAAAAAGCTTTTCTGTTGTAAGTCCTAAATAATGTGAAATGCTTTTGTATAAGCAAAGACTGCAGAGTCTGTCCTCCAACTTGAGAAGATTATAAGGGGTTCATTGGTTTTAACTGTAAAGAACTGTTGCATTCGAGAATCATAGGCAACAGGGCCATCCCTATGGGGATGTGGGGCCCAGGGCAGAAGTGATAGATTTGTCTCTTCTGGGATCAACCGCACTGGCCAATCGCACTGGCCTTCCATGGTGCTGCCGCTGACCCACGGCCAGACACCTGGGCTGCGGTGGCCCCAGTCCTTCCCCGAGACCCCCACCACCTCCTCCACTCCACACCACCTCCCATCCCCACTACTCGCTGCATCCCTCCTCCTTGGGACGAGGGATTGAGGAGGGACGTGGAGAACCACAAGCCAGTGGACGGAGCAGGCTCGGCTGGTTGCTGGGGCCGGCAGCTCAGTGTGGGGAGTGTGGCCTTCAGGGGCAGGAGGAGCTGGCGCTAGGGGGATGGCGGCTCGGCCTGGCCTGACTCTGCCTGACTCAGCCCGGCAGGCACTCGAGGCACAGCGCTCGGCATCGTGCTGGGGGAAGCTGATGGCTCAGCCCAGCCCAGCCCAGCTTGCCGCTGGGGCTGGCCCAGTGCTGGGGAAGGCCAGGGGCTCGGCCTTGCCTGGCTGTCAGGGAAACTGGTGGCTTGGCCCGATTCTTGCGAGGGGGAGGGGGGCTCAGGGGTGGGGAGACCAGCAGCTCAGCTTGGTCCTTGGGTGGGGTGAGGTGGGATGAGTCGGGGGGGCTGGTGACAGAGGCTCAGCCCGATGTAGCTGGAGTGGGCGGGCCGGGCTTCTCTGGTCGTGGGGCCCCCTCAGAGTCAGGGCTTCTCCTTTTACAGGGTGGGAAGGGGTTTTGGAGCTCCAGTGTGTGTGGGGGGGCAGAGCCTTGGGCAGAAGGGGCGAGGCTGGCAGGCTTGTCTTCCCAAAATGGTGGTTCACCCACCACCCATCAGGACAGGGCCCAGAGCAGTCGCTCCGATTCGCCCTATGACTCTGATAGGCTTTGTCTGGCACAAGGACAGAGAAATGTTGAAAGATATCAACCAGGATAGAACTTTGGGATATTAAGAAAAATTACTTAGAAGGAGGATCCCAAATGATAGCACGGGCAGGTAATGAAATACAATCCTTGAAATGAACCAAACTTAAAATGCCTCCGATAAGAAAGTACTCTCCCCAATTTCAGTGCCAAGCGGAAAAACGGAGATTCCATCTCAAAGATTATATTTCCCTTCTGTTCTTAATATCAATACTTATGAGTTATTTTGCTGAGTCTATGCTCCCTAGTGAGACCTCACTAGAGAGAAGTATAAAAATATCGCTCGAGCCTACTGGGGTGTAATCAGAAAGGCCAAAGTACAATTGGAGTTGCAGCTAGCAAGGGATGTGAAGGGTAACAAGAAGGGTTTCTACAGGTATGTTAGCAACAAGAAGGTGGTCAGGGAAAGTGTGGGACCCTTCCTGAATGGGGGAGGCAACCTAGTGACTGATGGTTTGGAAAAAGCTGAAGTACTCAATGTTTTTTTTGCCTAAGTCTTCTCAGAAAAGGTCAACTCCCAGACCGCTGCACTGGGCAACACAGTATGGGGAGGAGGTCCAGCCCTCTGTGGTGAAAGAACAGGTTAAGGACTATTTAGAAAAGCTGGACATGCACAAGTCCATGGGGCCAGATGCAATGCATCCGAGGGCCCTGAGAGAATTGGCTGATGTGATTGCAGAGCCATTGGACATTATCTTTGAAAACTAATGGCTATTGGGGGAGGTCCTGGACGATTGGAAAAAGGAAAATATAGTGCCCATCTTTAAAAAAGGGGAGAATAATAATCCAGGGAACTACACCTCAGTCCTTGGAAAAATCATGGAGCAGGTCCTCAAGGAATCCATTCTGCAGCTCTTGTAGGAGAGGAAGGTGATCAGGAACAATCAGCATGAATTCACCAAGGGCAAGTCATGCTTGACCAGCCTGACTGCCTTCTGTGATGAAATAACTGGCTCTGTGGATATGGAGAAAGTGGTGGATGTGATATACCTTGACTTTAGCAAAGCTTTTGATACGGTCTCCCACAGTATTCTTGCCAGCAAGTTAAAGAAGTATGGATTGGATGAATGGCCTATCAGGTGGATAGAAAGCTGGCTAGATTGTCGGGCTCCACAGGTAGTGATCAATGGCTCCATGTCTAGTTGACCGCAGAGTGTCCCACAGGTCAGTCCTGGGGCTGGTTTTGTTCAACATCTTCATCAATGATCTGGATGGTGGGATGGATTGCACCCTCAGCAAGTTCGTGGATGACACGAAGCTGGGGAGAGAGGTAGATACACTGGAGGGTAGGGATACGGTCCAGAGTGACCTAGGCAAATTGGAGGATTGGGCCAAAAGAAATCTGACGAAGTTCAACAAGGACAAGTGCAGAGTCCTGCACTTAGGATGAAAGAATCCCATGCACTGCTACAGGCTGGGGACTGACTGGCGAAGCGGCAGTTCTGCAGAAAAGGACCTTGGAATTACAGTGGACGAGAAGCTGGATGTTAGTCAATTGTGTGCCCTTGTTGCCAGAAGGCTAATGGCATATTGGGTTGCATTAGTAGGAGCATTGCCAGCAGATCAAGGTGTGAAGCAAGGAGATTCTTTTCCCCAAGAATCAGGTAGGCACAAACAATACTGAAGGGGTTTATTCACTGTACCAGGAAAACTGAAAAACAGCTTCAAAAGTATGGTCCTACAGTGACCAATTAAATACATTTTTCTTACAATTTAATTTGTATTTATCTTGTACTTACAGAGACAAAGATTGTTTCAGAGAGAGAGAGACCATGATAATGACAGGAGCAGAACATACGCACAAAACTATTTGGATTATATCAATTATCTATGACCACCTTAAGGAGAAGGGGTCGGGTGAGGTGAGTGTTTACAGATATCCAGAGAGCTGTGGCAGAGGTTTGTACTGTTCTTTCTTACCAAGAGGTCGAGTTACTAGGTGAACATCTGATCATGTAAGTCTATCAAGTGTTTACAGCTGCCACTGTCCTTGGGCCTCTGGTATTTCTGCTTGTTAGTGTAAACAGTCAGAATGAGCTCTACCCTGACATCTGGTGGTGAGCGGTGGAAAAGGACTTCAGGGGCTGATCTTGGTTGCATGGGCACTCCCATGGAGGGACGACTTGCCCAAATGATCACGTTGGCTGCTGTGGGACCCCTAGTCCCTTTTTTATTGGAGCAGGAGTAATAAAGTGTTGTTATCCTGATTATGGGATCAAGGACATAGAACTGTACTTGGCATTTTATGAGAGGGACTCGCCCTCAACTAAGTAACACTTGCTAGGCAGGGACATGGGTTCCAGAATCCAGTGAACTGAGAGAGGCTGGGGACAGGTATGTGTACCTGGTAGTATGGGCCCCTTTGATGCTCTCCACTATACAATGACAAGCTAATTTTGACTCCATTAGGAGTCTTGTTACATGCTGCAGAGTTGAACTCACTGATTCCTAAGTCTAAGCATTAGACCTACTTTGGGCAAGTGGTTCTGAGTGTGCCAGCACTGGGGCTCCCCTGCTAACAGCTGAATTGACTAAAGAGCTAAAGTTAGTGAGAGCTGTGTTAAGTGGGGAGCTGAAGACATATTGGTGAGCGGCTAGCAGGATAGCTAGCGGAGAGGAGCAGCTGGTGGTGAAAACTGTAGCAGAACCCTGCTGAGAAATACGGCAATCAACCGTTGACCTGAGCAGTGGAGCATGTAAGCTGCCCTCCATACCTCCCCCCACTTCCACTCAGTCTGGGAGGTAAACTCTGCAGATGAACTTCTGAACTCTGGGGGCTGCACTGACCAAAGACAGAAACTGTGAGTGAGGCCTGGTCCACACTACACAGTTAAATCGATTTAAACAGCATTAAATCGATTTAACTCTGTACCCATCCACACTACAAGGCACTTAAATCGATTTTAAGGGCTCTTAAAATCGATTTCTGTACTCCTCCCCAACGAGAGGATTAACCCTAAAATCGATATTACTATATCGATTTAGGGTTAGTGTGGACGGAAATCAAAGTTATTGGTCTCATTCCTTTAATGTAGCTACCCAGAGTGCACCGCTCCGGAAATCGATGGTAGCCTAGGACCATGGACGCACACCACCGAATTAATGTGCCCTAGTGTGGATGCATAAAATCGATTTTATAATATCGGTTTTATAAAACCGGTTTTAGTAATTTCGATTTTATGCTGTAGTGTAGACGTAGCCTGAGGGTGACTGTGAGGTTACTGGACTTAAGGACACTGCCAAACTTACTTGGGGGTGGGGTTTTTGCCCATGGTTTGTGTTATGAATCCTGTTTTTTGGTGCTTCCCCAACATAATGCCACAACGTTTCCCTCCTTTATTAAAATGATCTTGCTACACTCAGACTCTGTGCCTGCGAGAGGGGAAGTATTGCCTCTTAGAGGCACCCAAGGGGGTGCTATATAATTGTCCCAGGTCACTGGGTGGGGAGTTGAGCGTTTTGCATTGTGTTATTGAAACGGAACCCCTAGATACTGAACCCGGCCCTTGTTGCTGGCCAATTCTGATGGGCAGAAGGGCTATATTAGTCACATGTGTTTGTCTCAGCTGCTAACTGAATTTTTAACTCTTGCCTAAAAAGAGGGCAGTGATTATTCCCCTCTATTCAGCAATGGTGAGGCCACATCTGGAGTACTGCATCCAGTTTTGGGCCCCCCACTACAGAAAGGATGTGGACAAATTGGAGAGAGTCCAGCGGAGGGGAACAAAAATGATTAGGGGGGCTGGGGCACATGACTTACAAGGAGTGGCTGAGGCAACTGGGTTTATTTAGGAGCGAAAAGGGGGGATTTGATAGGAGCCTTCAACTACCTGAAGGGGGGTTCCAAAGAGGATGGAGCTCAGCTGTTCTCAGTGGTGGCAGATGACAGAACAAGGAGCAATGGTCTCAAGTTGCAGTGGGGGAGGTTTAGGTTGGATATTAGGAAAACCTATTTCACTAGGAGGGTGGTGAAACACTGGAATGGGTTACCTAGGGAGGTGGTGGGATCTCCATCCTTAGAGGTTTTTAAGGCCCAGTTTGACAAAGCCCTGGCTGGGATGATTTAGTTGGGGATTGGTCCTGCTTTGAGCAGGGGGTTGGACTAGATACCTCCTGAGGGCTCTTCCAACCCTAATTGTCTATGATAGCCATATGTTAGATTTTAACTCCTTTATAAGTCCAAGCAAATTCACTTCAGAGAGGTTGAAATGAATTGTTTTAAGCCATTGCTTTTAATATTCTAACCCTGTCCCCTTTGGACCAATGTAGTCAAAGAGAAGTAACCACCCTCTTCAAAGCACCTCAGGAAAGTGCACCTGAGCAGCGTGAGCAATGCGGGAGATACTAAACAACTGAGAATTGATGATTGTAAGTAAACTTGCATTGTTCCCTGGTATAACTGCTGAACCACAACTCTAGTCTTGGAGCACTGCTTGTGGGACTGTATTGTGTGTATAGCACATCCAGGCAATTGTGTCGACATTTAAGGTTGAACTGCTTACTATGTATTAATGTGGTTCTGGGTGCATTAATAAATTGTTGGCTGGTTAAGAATAGGTGAGTATCCAGATTTGAGAAATCCTGCTCAGGTTAAAAAGTTGACTGAAAAGATACTAGCATCCCACTAGTCAGCTAATGTTCCCTGGACTTTGTGCAAAGGGGCTCTCCTGTTGGAGTCTATTGGAGTCTGCAACAGGTGCCACAGGGAGGCGGGCACTTTTCAAATCTCCCCAGATGTGGCCTTGGCAGTGGGTGGGTGGGTCCTCCTGGAACCCTGCTCTGTGGGCGGCAGTGACTGGGGAAGGGGAGGGGAGCAAGGGGACCTCACCCAGATGTCCCTATAGAGTGAAGGGCCCTTCCTCTCCTTGGGCATTCTGTGCCTCAAAGCAGCACCCTGGACCCCCATATTCACCATTGTCATATGATTATATGTTTCAGACAAAGCATGCCCTGTAAGAGATCTGCTGAAACCCATTGTTCTATCCAAATGTGTATATCATTAGTATGTATCAAGTTATGAGATTGTGCTGTATGGTTGTTCCTGAGAGATGTTGTAAGTTTATTAGGGACATACAAAGAAGGTGAACTACTCCCAGGGGGTCCTCCACGACCATTAATCAGCAGGGGAGCTGTAGTCAAGGGATTTATAATTCAATGACAGTTGAGCAAGCACCACACAATGGGGACTCCTCAACCACATGACTCAGTAGCACAAGACCACACCGGGGGATTGCTCAACCCAATGACTCAGTGAAGCCCACCAGGCCATATCTGGGCAAGCATCTCCTAGGCACATGGATAAGGCTAAGGATATAAAATAGGTAACAGTGGCAGCATGCCTTGGTCTCCTCTCCCACTTATGCTGGAAATAACTGGGACACTGAGAAGACTGGTCCAGGCTTCAGGGGGAAGTCTGTGTATTGTAACATCCAGTGGGGTGAAAACACTGCTTCATCTAAATACTGCCTACTGCAATAAGGTTTACAATTTAGGTTGTGTGCTTATTTTTATTGGAAACCATCTGTCCTTATGCCTATCACCTAAAAATCAATCTTTCTGCAGCTAATAATCCTGTTTTATATTTTACATAAAACACTGTGTTTTGCTTGAAGTGCTTGGGAAACCTCAGCTCAGATACAAAAGCTGCTGCGTATCCTCTCCACACTAAGGGAGGGGCGGACTGGATAATAAACTTACAGTGGTCAGGCCCTGCCCAGGGCAGGGCAGTACAGCTCAGGGGTGCAAGGTCGGGGAGCCAGGGGGAATTGGCTGATGCCTTTCACTGTGTGATTCATTAGAGGCTTTGGGTGCCTTCATGCAATCTAGCTGGTGTAGGGCTCCACCTGCTTTGGTGCTGAGTGATAATAGCAAAGCATCCTGAGAGACAGCCCAGGCTGGAGAGTTAAGATGGCAGAGTGGCACCCTACTTCCAGCTTGTACCCCAGGGATCCCATCATGGGGGGGGGTCAGCCCTTATAAAGCAGAAGCCCCTTTCCCTCCCTGGGGGAGGCAGCTCCTATAGAGCAGGGGTCACCTTCCCTTCCCAGGGTGTAGGTGTCTCTTTTCTCACCATAGCTGTGCCCCCTCAGAGAACCCTCTGTCTCTGCAGCACCCCACACTGGCCTTCTCCCCATCCCCCAGAGGGCAGGTGCTGGGCAGGGGGCACCAAGGGGCTGCCCTAGGGCCTGGAGATTGAAGTGCACAGAGCCGGTCCTTGGCCCTAGGCTGAGGAGTTACATACAGAGGGGGCATGTCTGGAGCATGGGCTGGAGGCTGGTACCAAGGCTAGTTCCCCAAGGCTGGAGATGGCCAACCAGCAGGGAGGAGCTGCCACCTCTAGGCTCCAACCCCAAGCTGTGCTAGGGTGGGAGGTGCCAGGCACCACGAAGGTGGAGAGGCTGGATGGAGCCAGCCCTGACCTGGGGAACAAAGTAGATCAAGCAGAGAAAGGCCCTGTCATGAACATACAGCTCAGGGAAGCATAAAATCCTCCTTTACCTGTAAAGGGTTAAGAAGCTCAAATAACCGGTTGGCACAGGACCAAAAGGACCAATAAGGGGAGAAGATACTTTCAAATCTGTGGGAGAAGGTTTTTGCTTTGAGCTCTGTGTTGTTGTTCTCTCGAAGAAAAAAAATAATAAAAAAAAAATCACGTAATCCAGCTCCTACTAAAATGATGCATCTAATATTACAGGAATAGTAATAGCAAGAAAATGCATTAGATTCTCTTTTGTTTTAGCTTGCGAATTTTCTCTATGCTAAAAGGGAGGTTTATTCCTGGTTGGTTTTTTTTTTTTTTAATACTTTAAAGTTTTGCCTAGAGGGGAATCCTCTGTCTTTTAAATCTTACTACCCTGGGCTTGGAGCAGTCCTTTGGAAGTCAGATGGCCTTCGTTCACGTGCTCGAGACAAGCTGACCAATCTCCCTTCCTCACTCTGCTCCATGGCTTCACCCTGTGTGGTGGGTTCCTGGCCACCCTGAGGGCCATGTCTGGGAACACAGGGGGCTAGGCCAGGAGCTCATGGTGCTGTGCTCACTACAGTGCCATGAAGACCTCTGCTCTAGCCCCCTCAGAGCTAGCTGGGAGAAGCAAGCACTGCTCCCAGCTGTCTGAGGCTTAATGGATTGGAGCTCCCCAGAGTCACGTGGCAGCACCGTCCCTGGAGCTTAGCCCCTGGGGACAAGATGCTCTGTCATGCTTTCCCCAGCCAGGAGGCCCAGAAAGGCCCCATCACCGGAGAGCTGAAAAGGCTGGTTCACTTTCTGTAGCAAGCTCTTGAGTATTTAAAAGGGCCTGGTTCCTCACCTCATTTCTCACCTGCCTGTGGATCTGTGGCAGATGATGGCAGCAGTTGAATGGTTACCAAATGCACCTGGCAGATGGTTGCAGAAGGCACCAGAGGCATCTTGCCATAAGGGGCCTACTAGAGGGAATAATGAGGAAATGGCATAGAACCATCACAGACCTGCATGGAGAGAAGGTGGAGCATTGCGAGGCTCATCATGGTACAGCTGGAGAAGGATGATAAGTCTAAGAAGCAGGTTCCAGACTCAAACGGGGCTAGAAGGAGGTGTGGGAACAGCAGAGGGAGCAGCTGGAGTTGGCAGCAAGGCGTCCACAAGATCCAGCTACCCATCCAAAAGGGTGTCTTCATGACCTGGTTCCCTGTCCATAGATCTGACGCGGATGGAGTTGGAGCTGAGAGCAAAGGAGCCACAGCTGGAGCAACAAAGGCTAGAGGATAGTGAGAGGCAGCGAAAGCACGAGGCAGAACAGCAGGAGAAGCAGCGTAACCATGAATGGGAGATGGAGGAGTGGAGAGGCATGAGGACTCACCAAGGGGTAAGTAGGGAAAGACTCTGAGATGCCAATCCTGCAGGGAACCTAGGCTCCAAATCATTGCCCCAGTTTAAGGAGGGAGGGGATATAGATGCCTGCTTCACTGCCTTTGAGAAGGCTTAGCAGTGCTGATCCACAGGTTTGTCTTACCACCCCCGCCCCACTCAGTCCCAAAGCTAGAGAACCGTACAGCCAGATGGAAGGTATGGAGACTGGGGATTATGAACTGTTCATACGAGCTTTGCTGCTTAAGTTTGAACTGATGCCTGACATGTATAGGAAAAGATTTTGGGGTCTCCAAAACACCCTGGGGGTGACCTACATGGAAGTCACCATACGGATGGGAGACTATCTTCGCAAATTGGGTAAGGGTGCAGGGGTCACTATGCTGGATGATTTGTACAACCTGGATGGGTTGGAGCAGCTGTGTGAGATCCATTCAGCAAGGGAAGGAAAATGGTGGGTGTGGGCCAGGGGGGAAGAGAGCGAGGTGGCATTGAAAAAGAGGAAGCCGTGGCAGGGCACTGCAGTCCAGAGACTGGGGTGGAGGCAGAAGGTAGTAATCTTGGTTGAAGAGGTAGGTGGAATAAAGCTTCCAACAGCCCCCTTTCCCTCCCCTGCAGGAGTGCCAAGACTGGAACAAATGCTTCAGAAATAGTCTCAGCACATCTGCATGCTCCAATTTCTTCCTTCTGAAAAATGCAGCCTCCTTCCTCTGCACACCCAGCACTCTCATAATAATATGATTAATGAGCAGAGCTTCCCTGGCTGCAAGGTAGAATCTACACAGCAGGAGGCTAGGCCTCTTATAACGTAATTGGGGTTCACAGCTCTACCCCAGGCGAATGATGAGTTCAACTCTCTGCTTCCTGCTCCCATCATTACTGATGCCCAGAAAGTTAGGAAAGAGTAGATCCCTGGGGCTTTCACTTAGTTATAGCTGGACTTCTTCTGACTATGAAAGGACACGCTGAGAGAGGCCAGCTCAGTGGCACAGTGGGTCCGTGACTCACAGAGTATCATCACCCCACACAGCCAGAGAGATGAGACAGGATGGGATTGGGAAGCTCACAGCTGCTTTGCTGGGATCCCAGTATTTCCCTTCATTCACTGATGTTGTGAGGAAGGGGTTAAAGCCTCTATACTTGTGCAGGGGCCTCTCGGGAGCTACATGTCCTCAGAGCCCTGGGGATCTGAGACACTCAGCTTGTTCTTTTGTTCCGTCTGCCCGCAGGAGAGAAAACAAGATGTCAATCATTTCTTAAGAAAGAAATGTATGTTGGCCTGGCAGCCAGAACACCTGCGATCAGTTTCTGACTATCAGATTTCCTGTGCGACCTTATGTAAATCCATTTCTTAATAATTGGGTGTGTGATGAAGTGGGGACTTTCCCTTGTTATGTTGTATGTGAATCTTACTGTTTTGCATGAAAGCTGTGTGTGCCTCAGTTTCCCTGTGTATTGCACCAATGTCTAGGTGATGGGAAAAAGCATGTATGACTTTTGTGAGGATTATTCCAGCTGCCTGCATGTTTGCTGTGGCCACCACTACATAACCTGAGACCCAGGAGGGGGACACGATTAGGTGACTCTTGCAAACGCCAGAGGAGCAGCAACGGGCAGGGCAGGGGTGAGGCAATTGGAAGCAAGTCAGTCTCAGCTGGCTTGGGGCCTTGGGCTCCCCTGCCCCACAAGATGGACTTGGTTGAAAGTCACCAATTTCTGTGCTAACAAGTTCTGTTCTATACTGTATTCCTGGTGACTAATAAACCTGTTTTACCAGCTGGCTGAGAGTCACTGCTGACTGTGGAGTTGAGGTGCAGGGTTCCCCAAGAGCCCTGTCTGGGCAGACTCACTGCAGGAAGCACACGGTGGGGCAGGGGATGCTGAATGCTCCTGGTCAGACCCAGGAAGGTCATAGCTGCTCAGAGAGAGGAGGCTCCCCCAGAGTCCTGACTGGCTTCGTAGGCAGTAGTTCCAGAGCACTGCTCCGGTGACTCTGTGACAGAGTGTGAACGGGCACTCTGAGGAAGTATGATTAGCCCCACTGACATGGGAAGGACAGACTCCCGCACAGATTATGGGGAGAGCGGACACTGGCCAAAGGAGCCAGGCAAGAGCCTTGAGTTTAAGCTGACCCAGCCAGCCCAGAGAGTAAACAGCAGCTAATACCTGAGCCTTCCCCAGCAAGCCAATGTTCCTGTAATTCTCCTGCACGACATCGCTGTACAGCTCCCTCTGCGACTCAAAGCAGAATCCACTCTGCTGGGGTGAAATACAAGGCCACCTCTTCAAATGTCACTGGCACTTGGCGCAAGCAGCATCCCCCCACTTAACACCTGCCACTGCTGGGTCTGCCAGCCCCCCCACCTAGTCACAGACCAAGAACAGGGGCAGAGGTGTCATTAACTGATTCAACAGTGACAAAGACAGAAGCTGAAAACTGCCTTGGAGACAGACACCCCACTCACCTCCCATGTTCGTAACTGGGACTGATGTTTCCAAGGCTGCAGGTGGATTAGCTGGAAATCCTCTGACAGGGCCACAGCCTCCTCACCGCTCTCTGGGCCACCCTGCTGCACCCAGCTCTGCATTTCCTCAGGCAGGAGGCTCAGGAACTGCTCAAGAACCAGAAGCTCCAACATCTGCTCCTTGGTGAGAGTCTCTGGCTGTAGGCAGCGATGGGAAAGTTTCCACAGGTGGCCATAAATCTCCCATGGCCCCTCAGCCTCCTGGTAGCAGAAGGCTCTGAAGCGCTGGCGCTGCATCTCCGTGTCATAGCGGCGCAAGATGGTTTCCCTCACCTTGGCACTGTCACCAGCCTTCCTGGCATCCCACGCCCACTGCCGCTCAGTCATGGTCTGTGACAGCACCAGCAAACTTGGGAACTCCCCTGCCATCCAGCACTGCCCTGCCATGGGACCTCTCTCTGCTTGATTCACTTTGTTCCCCAGGTCAGGACTGGCTCCATCCGGCCTCTCCAGCTTCACGGTGCCTGGCACCTCCTGCGCTGGCACAGCTTGAGAGTGGAGCCCCAAGGCAGCAGCTCCTCCCTGCTGGTTGGCCATCTCCAGCCTTGGGGGACTGGCCTTGGTACCAGCCTCCAGCCCACACTTCGTATGTAACTCCCCAGCCTGAGGCCAAAGGCCAACTGTGCACCTTTCAGTCTCCACGCCCTAGGGCAGCCCCTTGCCCAGCACCTGCCCTTCTGGGGGATGGGGAGAAGGCCCAGCGTGGGGTGCTGCAGAGACAAAGGTCCTGGGCTCAGCCAGCAGGTTCTCCTGTGCAGGGGCATGTCTACAGCAAGAGGAGCCAACAGAGCAAGAAGAGAAATGGAGAGAAGCAGAAGACAAGAACCTTCAGCTATTCCCCTTTCCAGAGTC
Organism: Gopherus evgoodei; assembly: GCF_007399415.2. Taxonomy (NCBI): domain Eukaryota; kingdom Metazoa; phylum Chordata; order Testudines; family Testudinidae; genus Gopherus; species Gopherus evgoodei. The sequence goes on along the minus strand of NW_022059871.1, from coordinate 12,169 downwards.
TGGTAACCCCAGCTCCATGCCCATCCCCCACTTACTCATCCCCTCCTGCTCCCTGCCCACAACCAGCCCCTCCAGGCCCCTGCCCACAACTGTCCCCTCCAGCCCCCTAGCCATCCCCTGCAGCCCCCTGCCCAAAACCATCCCCTCCAGCCCCCAACCGTCTCCTCCAGCTCCCTGCCCACAACCGTCCCCTCCAGCCCCCTACCCACAACCGTCCCCTCCAGCCCCCTGCCCATAACCGTCCCCTCCAGCCCCCTAGCCATCACCTCCAGGCCCCTGCCCACAACCATCTCCCTACCCACAACCGTCCCCTCCAGCCCCCTAACCACAACCGTCCCCTCCAGCCCCCTAACCACAACCGTTCCCTCCAGCCCCCTAACCGTCCCCTCCAGCCCCCTGCCCCCAACCATCCCCTCCAGCCTCCTACCCACAACCATCCCCTCGCCCCCTGCCCATAACCGTCCCCTCCAGCCCCCAACCATCCCCTCGCCCCCTGCCCAGCCCCAGCCCCAGCTCCAGCTCCGCTCAGGGCCGCACCTCCCGCAGCTGCGCAAGGGAGCGAGTTGCCCCCGAACCCGCCTACCCAGGACGCTCCCGGGTTTAGGCCCAAATGCCCCACCCATGGGCGGGGCCTGCAACCTGGCGTGGGCGGGGTTTGTGAGAACAATGCCGTCAGTGTTGTTGAGGGAGAGGCTGACGGACAGGCCGCCAGGCCAATAGCTGCCACCTGCCTTTCAGTACTGTCCAACCAATCGCTATTGTCCATCCCTGAGGGACACGCAGCCTGACCAATCGCACCTCCCACAGAAGCAGCAGGGGCGGAGACGGGCGCTGGGACTCGATTCCCAAATCCCACCTCTCAGAACCGGGGCAGCAGGTGGGTGGGGCTGGTCGGTCTTCGCTTGGGGGTGGGAGCGAGTAGGGCGTGGAAGGCTGGGCCCAGCATCCCCTATGAGGGGGGGTGCCCCTATGGAGTGTGCGGGGGGGCTCTCCTCTCCCGGGGTGCTGGGGGGCACCCCTATAGAGTGGGGGGCTTCTCCTCTAGGGCAGCCCCTATGGGGTGGGCTCTCCTCTCCCGGGGTGCTGGGAGCACCCCATAGAGTGTGGGGGGCCTCTCCTCTAGGGCAGCCCCTGGGGGAGCTCTCCTCTCCTGGGGTGCTGGGGGGCAGCCCCATAGAGTGGAGGGGGCTTCTCCTCTAGGGCAGCCCCTATGGGGTGGGCTCTCTTCTCCTGGGGTGCTGGGGGGCAGCCCCATAGAGTGGGGGGGGCTTCTCCTCTAGGGCAGCCCCTATGGGGGGACTCTTTACCTCCCAGGGCACTGGGGGGCAGCCTCAATAGAATGTGGGGAGGCTTCTCATCTAGGGCAGCCCCTATCGAGGGGGCTCTTTACCTCCCAGGGTGCTGGGGGGCACCCCTATAGAGTGAGGGGGGCTTCTCCTCTAGGGCAGCCCCTATGGGGGGCTTTTTCCTCTCCTGGGGTGCTGGGGGTACCCCTATAGAGTGTAGGGGGGCTTCTCCTCTAAGGCAGCCCCTATTGGGGGGCTCTTTACCTTGGGGTGATGGGGGGCAGCCCCTATAGAGTGGGGGGGCTTCTCCTCTAGGGCATCCCCTATGGGGGGGCTCTTTATCTCCTGGAGCGCTGAGGGGAAGCCCCTATGGAGTGTGGGAGGGCTCCTCTTCTAAGAGCAGCCCCTATGGGGGGTTCTCTTTACCTCGCGGGGCACTGGGGGGCAGCCGCTATAGAGTGTGTGTGGGGTTTCTCTAGGGCTGACCCCTATGGGGGGCACTCTTTATCTCCTGGGGTGCTAGGAGGCAGCCCCTATAGAGTGGGGAGCCTCCCTCTGCAGTGCCCACCCCTGACCCCTGTACCTTCTCCCTGTCCCCAGAGGGGCAGGCACTGGGCAAGGGGCTGCCCTAGGGCCTGAAGACTGAATCGTGCACAGCTGGCATTTGGCCCCAAGCTGGGGAGTTACATACAGGGTATGTCTACACTACGGGATTATTCCGATTTTACATAAACCGGTTTTGTAAAACAGATTGTATAAAGTCAAGTGCACGCGGCCACACTAAGCACATTATTTCGGCGGTGTGCGTCCATGTACCGAAGCTAGCGTCGATTTCTGGAGAGTTGCACTGTGGGTAGCTATCCCATAGTTATCCCATAGTGTTGCCAACACAGAGGGTGCCCGAGGCATGCAACAGTGGTTTGTTGCCCAGAGTGCGAAGCGCCAGTGAACATACACCAGGGTGGAGAAGCAAGCAAAGTTTATTTGAGATCTCAAAGCGGTGCAAGGAGACGAACGCCTCAAATCATGCACCACTACACAAGCGGCTTTTCCCTTTTTATAAGTTTTTTTCTCTTTCTTCTTTCTTCCCCCCCCCCGACCCTTCCTCCCCCTGTAGCAGTTACGTAAGCGCAGGTGCATTAAGTAATCTTGGCCGTGGCAGCTCGTTAGTAAGTTTTCCTTCTGCAAGTTTTCTTGTCCTTCTGCTAAAGGTGCACAAGCCTTATCACCACTGCTTTAGCCCGGTTTTAGCTGTGCTGCAACTGATCACTTACTGTTACACATTTAATTTCACAGCTGCTAGCTTTCTAGATCAAGTAGAGTTCAACATGGAGGAGCTTTGGTTCACTAAGGCCTAGATTTATGCCTAGTGACACCAACAACTCCCTCCTTTGAGAATACTCAACAAACTTTTGGCTGAGTTTTCTCATACTTTGAGGACAAAAAGCAATTAAGCTCTAGGGAGCTGGAGTCATTAATGAGGGAGTATAGCAGGATTTCCTGGGGAACGGGAGGTATAAGTTCTACGTAGGAGTGCTTTACAGCAAGCAAACAAAAGGAGAGTAACGATACACAACACCACACCAGTGAGCAGGAGGCGAAAAATGCCTCCCCCTAGTCCCCCCAGGTTGGGTAACCAGTCCCAGAGGGAATCAGAAATAGTGGGTTCAAATTCAAAGGCACAGTAGATCTGTCAGTGGACAAGGGAGAGGTTACTAGCACTTCACCTTGTACTTTTTCCCTACTGTCCAGAAGGCACAGTGGAGCTAGAAGGAGAAGTAGGCTAAGCATCAATAGGAGAATTCTCCCGAGGTGGAGGAGTCTTTTTGCAGTGAGAATCATGGGTCCAAGCAGTCAGCCTTTGGCACTTCACAGCAGTGTTGGTAGTCAGCAGGGCTTAATAAGGGCCTTTTTAGCATGGAGCCAAAGCAGTCTTTCGTTGGTGGACCTTTACATAATCCAGTTTCCTGGTTCCAAGGAGTGGCAGGGCTGCTAGGGTCTTTGGGTAGCGCTTCCTTACCTGTGAGGAAAGAAACCTAACACATTTCATTAGTGCCTGGCAGTGTTTTGCAAACCTTATAGCTGCATGGGCAAATTCAAGCCCTCCTTTTCCTGGTTGTTAGCCAAGTCTTAACTGTGAGCAGTGTCCTTGAATGGAGTCAGTGTCTTATCTATAGCCTGTGCTTGCTAGCTAATTATTTTTTTTCCATTAACTCATTCTGTTCTTTGTCCTTTTTCCCTTCTTGGCTTCTTTTAACCTGCAAAGGAAAAAGACGGTTACTCACCTTTGTAACTGTTGTTCTTCGAGATGTGTTGCTCATATCCATTCCAGTTAGGTGTGCGCGCCGCGCGTGCACGTCTGCCGGAAACTTTTTACCCTAGCAACTCCAGTGGGCCGGCAGGTCGCCCCCTAGAGTGGCGCCACCATGACACCAGATATATACCCCTGCCGGCCCGCCCGCTCCTCAGTTCCTTCTTGCCGGCTACTCCGACAGTGGGGAAGGAGGGCGGGTGTGGAATGGATATGAGCAACACATCTCGAAGAACAACAGTTACAACGGTGAGTAACCGTCTTTTCTTCTTCGAGTGCTTGCTCATATCCATTCCAGTTAGATGATTCCCAAGCCTTACCTAGGCGGTGGGGTCGGAGTGAGAGGTCGCAGCCTGGAGCACTGCAGATCCAAAAGCAGCATCATCTCTGGACTGCTGGACCAGGGCATAATGCGAAGCAAATGTATGAACAGATGACCAGGTCGCTGCCCTACAGATTTCTTGAATGGGCACTCGGGCAAGGAAGGCCAGCGAGGATGCCTGTGCTCTGGTAGAGTGAGCAGTCACACGGCCCGACGGAAGTTGGGCCAAGTCGTAGCAGGTCCTGATGCAGGACGTAACCCATGACGATAACCTCTGAGAGGAGATCGGCAGCCCCTTGACCCTGTCCGCCACTGCCACGAATAACTGAGGGGACCTGCAGAAGGGTTTTGTCCTGTCCATGTAAAAGGCTAGTGCCCGTCGGACATCTAGCGAGTGGAGCTGCTGCTCCCTGCGGGACGAATGGGGCTTAGGGAAGAAAACTGGGAGGAAAATCTCTTGGTTGACATGGAAAGCTGAGACCACCTTAGGAAGGAAAGCAGGGTGCGGCCTCAGCTGTACCTTATCCTTGTGGAAGACCGTATACGGTGGGTCCACCGTGAGGGCCCTCAGCTCTGACACCCTTCTAGCTGAGGTAATGGCCACAAGGAAGGCGGTTTTCCATGAGAGGTAAAGCAGGGAGCAGGTAGCTAATGGCTCGAAAGGAGGGGCCATGAGCCGGGACAGGACCAGGTTGAGGTCCCATGAGGGGGCCGGAGGACGAATTTGGGGATAGAGCCTCTCCAGCCCCTTCAGGAATCTCGCCACCATGGGGTGAGAGAAAACAGAACAGCCGTCCACGCCAGGATGAAAAGCGGAGATGGCAGCGAGGTGAACTCGTAGGGACGACAATGACAGCCCCTGGGTCTTAAGGGACCAGACGTAGTCCAGAAGAGTGGTGACGGGAACCTCCATAGGACGAAGAGCTTTCTCTGCACACCAGCAGGAGAAGCGCTTCCACTTGGCTGTATAAGTCGCTCTGGTGGAAGGCTTTCTGCTGCCCAAGAGAACCTCGCGGACCGGGGTGGAGCACCGCAGCTCAGGGTCAGTCAACCATGGAGGAGCCACGCCGTGAGGTGGAGCGACGGAAGCTCCGTGTGACGGAGCCTGCCGTGGTCCTGCGTGATGAGATCCCGATGAAGAGGTAGGGTAACAGGGTTGGTCACTCAGAGGTCCAACAACACGGGGTACCAGTGCTGTCTGGCCCATGCCGGAGCTATGAGAATCAATTGGGCTTTGTCCCTGCGCACCTTGATTAGAACTCTGTGAATCAGGGGAATGGGCGGGAAAGCATAATGGAGGTGTGTTGTCCAAGGGATCAGGAATGCATCCGCGAGAGACCCGGGCTCCCGACCCTGGAAGGAGCAGAATGTTCGACACTTCCTGTTCACCCGGGATGCAAAGAGGTCTATCCGGGGACAACCCCACCTCTGGAAGAGTGAGAGGGCGACATCCGGACGGAGGGACCACTCGTGTGAGAGGAAGGATCTGCTCAGCCGATCCGTGAGGGTATTCCGCACTCCGGGAAGGTAGGAGGCGGACAGGTGAATAGAATGGGCTATGCAGAACTCCCAGAGACGTGTCGCCTCCAGACAGAGGGGAGAGGATCTGGTGCCGCCCTGCTTGTAGATGTAGAACATGGTCGTCGTGTTGTCGGTGAATACCGCAACACAACGACCGTGGAGGAGATGGACAAATGCTTGACAAGCAAGGCGGACCGCTCTCAACTCCCGTACGTTGATGTGGAGGTTGATCTCTTGCGGGGTCCACAAGCCCTGAGTTCTCTGAGTGCCGCAGTGGGCTCCCCAGCCCAGGTCGGAAGCGTCCGTGGTTAGGGATGCGGAAGGTTGGGGCGGATGGAACGGGAGCCCCGCACATACTACGGATCGGTCCAGCCACCAGTGTAGAGAGTCCAGCACCGCCTGAGGGACGGTGACGACTGTATCCAATGACCGTCTGGTCGGTCGATATTGAGTAATCAACCATGTTTGAAGAGGTCTCATGCGGAGACGGGCGTGGGCTGTTACAAACGTGCAGGCCGCCATGTGGCCTAATAGGGCCAGACACCTTCGGATTGAGGTCAGCGGGGCCGCTCGCAACCAGAGAATAATGTCTGACAATGACCGGAACCTGGGCAGGGGTAACAAGGCCCTGGCGAGGGTAGAGTCTAGCACAGCTCCGATAAACTCTATCCGCTGCGTGGGGAGTAGAGTAGACTTGTCGGCATTGATTACGAGGCCCAAAGCAGCAAAGAGGGTGCTGATCCTGGTGTCGTGATCTCTGACCTGTTGCTCCGACGTACCCCAGATCAGCTAGTCGTCCAGGTAGGGGAAGACGTGGATATGGCATCGTCTGAGGTGAGCGACGACTACTGCCTTACATTTTGTAAATACTCGTGGGGCCGTAGAGAGGCCAAATGGGAGGACCGCAAATTGATAGTGCTGGCGGTCGGCCACAAAGCGGAGAAAACGCCTGTGATGGGGGGTGATAGCAATGTGAAAATAGGCGTCCTGCATATCGAGGGCGGAGTACCAGTCTCCGGCATCCAGGGACGGGATGATAGTTCCAAGGGACACCATGCGGAACTTCAACTTCACGATGTACTTGTTGAGTTCCCGCAGGTCGAGGATGGGCCTGAGACCGCCCTTGGATTTGGGGATCAGGAAATAGCGAGAGTAAAACCCCTTGCCCTTCTCGTTCTCTGGAACCACCTCTATGGCTCCTTTGGCCAGGAGCGCGTGCACCTCCTGACAGAGGAATTGCTCGTAAGAGGGGTCCCTGAAGAGGGACGGGGAAGGAGGGTGGGAGGGCGGGGGTGAGGAAAACTGCAGGCGATAACCGTCCTGTATCATGCGTAGGACCTAGTGGTCCGATGTTATTTGGGACCACGCTGGGAGGAAAAAGGAAAGGTGGTTGGAAAACTGCGGGAAAGGATCCGTAGGGGAAACTGGTACTGCGCCCTCGGGCGCACCTTCAAAATGAAGGCTTAGGCCCTGGGGGGGCCTTAGCGGAGCCCTGGCTTTGTCCCGCCTGACCTCCCGACTGCCTGCGGCGGTTGTTCCTGCCCCGGCGTCGCGAGGGGTCCTGTCTCGGGTGGAACGGGGGGTATGGGCGCCGCTGCTGCTGCTGGTTTTGTTGCCCGAAGGACCTGCGTTGGGTTGCCGGAGTATGCATTCCGAGCGACTTTATGATGACCCTATTATCTTTTAGGTCCTTCAGCCTAGGGTCAGTCTTGTCCGAGAACAGACCCTGGCCTTCGAAGGGGAGGTCCTGGATCGTGTGCTGGAGCTCCGGCGGAAGGCCGGAGACCTGCAGCCACGAGAGGCGCCGCATGGTGAGCCCGGAAGCCAGGGTTCGCGCAGCCGAGTCAGCGGCATCAAGGGAGGCCTGGAGTGATGTTCTCGCCACCTTCTTGCCCTCGTCCAGGATGGTAGAAAACTCCTGGCGTGCGTCTTGTGGCAAGAGTTCCGCAAACTTCTCCGTCGCTACCCAGGTGTTAAAGGAGTAGCGGCTGAGGAGGGCCTGCTGGTTGGATACGCGGAGCTGTAGAGCCCCTGCCGAATAGACCTTGCGGCCCAAAAGGTCCATGCGCCTGGCCTCCTTTGACTTAGGCGCCGGGGTCTCCTGTCCGTGGCGCTCCCTGTCGTTCACCGACTGGACCACCAATGAGCAGGGAGTCGGGTGAACGTACAAATATTCATACCCTTTAGATGGGGCCATGTATTTCCGCTCCACCCCCCGAGCGGTCGGGGAAATGGAGGCCGGTGACTGCCAGATGGTATTGGCATTATTTTGTATAGTCTTTATGAAAGGCAAGGCAACCCTGGTTGGCGCATCGGCTGCCAGGATGCTCACCACTGGGTCCTCCACTTCCTCTACCTCCTCCGCCTGTAGGTTTAGATTTTGAGCCACTCGGCGGAGGAGATCCTGGTGTGCCCTTAAATCCAATGGCGGGGGGCTGGAGGAAGAGGTACCGGCCACCGCCTCATCCGGGGATGAAGATGAGGAGATTCCGGGCAACAGAGTATCAACGGGGGGTTGTGAAAGGGGCTGCACCTCGGTATCCTGAGGGAGCTCCGGGTCCCGGGAAGCGTCCTCCGTTTGCGGAGAGAGGGGTGGCCTGGACACCGTAGCCTCCAGTGGTCTACGCTCCGCCAATGGACGGGGGATGATGTGATGAGGACCTTGTGCCTGGGCGTATGCCCACGGGGTCCAGAATCCCCACTGTGGATGTCCTCGATCTTGCTCCGGGAAGCGGTTTTCGTGCCTGTCGAGTGTCTTGTCATAGGCACTATCATCGAGGGAGGAGACGGAGGGCTCCATAGCAGGCCAGGGAGGCGCTGAGCTGGAATGGTACAGCGCCGCTGGTGCCGCGAGTGATGTTCCCCTCGGTGCCGAGGCTCGGTGCCGTGACTCATACCGGGACCGGGACCGGGACCGGGACCGAGAGCGGCGTGATGACCTGCGCCGAGATCTCGATCTAGAGCGGGAGCGATGTCGATGTCTAGAGCGGGATCGCGACCTTCTGGAGGCCCGGTGCCGAGACAGCAATGGAGACCGGGACCTACTACCAGCACGGTGCCAGGAGGTCGACCGGGTTCGGGACCTGCCACCGGTTTGGTGCCGGGAGGTCGACCGCGGTGCCGAACGCCGAGGCGAATGACTCCTGGAGGCTCGGTGCCAATGGTGTGATGAGGCAGATCGGGACTGGCCAGATGGTGATCGGTGCCGCGAGTACGACCAGCACCATCTGGGCGACCGGTGCCGGGACTCCGAGCGGTGCCCCGAGCGTGAGCGGTCGCGCCTTCGGGGTGATCGGCGTCAGGACGCGGGAGAGGACGGACGAAGCATCGGCTTGCCCTTGGATACGATGCGTCCCGTAGGTGGCAGCTGTGGTTGAGTTGGCTCCGTGACAGCAATCAAGTCCCGAGCCGAGGCGAAAGTCTCTGGCGTTGACGGGACCCTTAGCTTGACCCCTGATCGTATTGGGGAGCTAGGAGGAGCTGGACTCAACGGACCCTCCGGGCCCGGAGTCAACAGTCCTGCAGGCGGTGCCACGGCTAAGGTAGGAGCCGGGCGGTCCACTCGGGTCTGCCTGGGTGTGGAGACAGACGTCGAGGGATGTAGGTCTGTCCCCGGTGCCGGAGATGGTCGGTGCCAGGGAGTCTTGCTGCTGCCGGCGCGGTCCGGTGCCGGAGCCGAAGCGGTGGACTGCGCTGCTGGTGCCGGAGAGAGAGCCACTTCCATGAGGAGGGCGCGGAGACGTTGGTCTCTCTCCTTTTTAGTGCATGGCTTAAAGGCCTTACAAATGCGGCACTTGTCACTAATGTGCGATTCCCCCAGGCACTTCAGGCACGCGTCGTGGGGGTCCCTTGTAGGCATCAGCTTCTTGCAAGTCGAGCATTGTTTAAACCCTGGCGAGCCAGGCATGGGCCCGGTGCCGGGTGCTGGGGAGGGCAACAGCCCACCCACAGGCAACGTTCAATAACTATTTACAAAAACTTAACTAACTACAACTATACTGAAAAGGTAACTATAACTAACTGAGAAAAAAGGTTTTAGAAGCTAAACGACGAGGAGAGCTAGGGACGTGGAGGTCAGCGAACCGCACTCCACAGTTCCAGCAACCGACACGGCGGTAAGAAGGAACTGAGGAGCGGGTGGGCCGGCAGGGGTATATATCTGGTGTCATGGTGGCGCCACTCTAGGGGGCGACCTGCCAGCCCACTGGAGTTGCTAGGGTAAAAAGTTTCCGGCAGACGTGCACGCACGGCACGCACACCTAACTGGAATGGATATGAGCAAGCACTCGAAGAAGAACTTCCGCTTTTCTCTTATACACCTTTTTCCCAACAATGAACACATAAACATTGTCATTATACACTACATTAGTCTTATTATTCAATATATGCCACACATACCCTTTTACTAAAATAACCTTATTACAGAACTTTGGAGCAACAAGCCAGGACAAGCACACTCACTTTGAGGAGTTCATTCAATTCAACCTCTAGTCCAATAGCTTCCCACCATCCCCAGTCCCCTGGCTAGAAATCTGAGGTAGCCAGAAATATCCCATGTACAATATGGGGAGTGGGTTAACTTTTCATATCTTTGCTTCCAAAGACTGTTGGTATGCAAATTTTAACAACAATTTTTGCAATTAACAATTTGGCCAATGAAGTTTCTTTTTCTTACTTAAGGAAATGCATTAGACTTTAGTATATCACATGCTCCTGATCTATCCAAACACTTTGTATTCCAAGTTGAACAAGACAAGTATCTTTATTTTAATTTAACCTTTTTGTTTGATTGTAAACGAGACTATTCTATAAAAATATTAAACACAACAATTCCGGCCACAAGACAAACACCACAAGACAGAACATAGAACACAAAACATAATTCCTATTGTGCCAGTAAATGCATGGTATGTTGAATGCTGTTCAGCTGGCATCAGTTTTCTCTGGTTATCTGAAAGACAAAAAAACAGAGGTCTACCCTTTTTGGGCAGACAATCATCGCTTAAAATATACAAATACCCTAGTTGACTTCAGGCAAAACAGAGGAATTACCCCATATTTTCTTGTATTTGTTTCATAGGCAGCCCAGGTTTTCAGTTACATAACACTGTATACATTCTTCAGCTAATTTAACTAAATTGTTCATAGCCAAACCAAATGATTGCAATCCAATAATTTCTTTGCCTGAATTTATTTACAAACATTTCACAGACACCAAGAACTTTCTTCTTTAGCATTTTTACAAAGTTCAACTGCTGTTCCCTCCAGCAACTACAGAGTTCACTTCTCACTCTCCCTTAAATCACTTGCTTGTCTCCCAACAGCCACTTTTATCAACTTAACTCACCATTCCAAGTAAGTCCTGGGTATTTGAAATCCCCATGCTTACACTTACTGACTCCTTCCTTCTACTACACCTTTAAAAGTTTTCCAATCTGTTTTCCAATCTCTCTGTCTGTTGCCTGCCTGCCTGCCTGGGCCCGATCCTGCTTTTCTTGCTAAACCGTCCCTTCCATGGGCACCAACTTGTTCCACTACCAGTTTAGCTAGGAGGATGGGCTTCTCATCTAGCCCCCACCCCTCCTGGTCTCTTCCCTTAAACATTCTTACTCACAAGACTACCCGAGTCCTCCCTTGTGAGGCTTGCCACCTGGACAAAAACACATGACCCATTGGGCAAAGGCCATTTACTTAACATATAATCCAACCCCCTTTAGAGGGTTTACCCAGAGACCCATCCATCTGTCTGCTGACACTTAAACAGAAAAGAGAATTACATAGAGAGCAGAGGGAATTACAGTCTAAGCCAGGTTTTCCCACTTCTATACACTGACCACTACAAGGGACGGGACAGAAGGATCTCAGTTCGACTTCAGAGCTTCCTCGCATGCATGGCTTCCACTCCGAGGAATTACAAACGAGAGGTTCAGTTCTGCCCACACTCCTAACGCCCAAATGAACAGAGCAGAAAAACAACAGTAACTGGTTAAACAGAACAGAACCAGAACCAGATAACGTTTCCTTATCCTATTAGGGCTCACTTTTACTCATGCAGTTCTCAACATATAACACCAACGGTACCAAGCAAGGCAAACATAAAATAACAAGGGTAAAACAAATAGATGGTGTAAATTCTGCAGGACTCCCCCCTTCTTAATTGCTCACCAAACTATGACAAATTTCTGTTACCAATCTATCCCTCATGTCAGGTGATCAGGCTGACACTATAGGATCATTGGGGGAAGATAAAGAAAACACACCATATAACTGAATTTTTAAAGCTCCATTAATAAAATAATAAAACAACAACAGAGAGTGTTGTGAACGCTCCCACATCACTCAGGAAAACATTAATACCCCAAGCCCGAAGCCCCTTTCATACTCACACACGTATGTCCAGACTGGCCACTTCTGTGTATAATGTTCAGAGAAGGGGGAGAGGTGGACGGGAGATTATCCTGTATACAGCTGTCCAGAATTTCCAACATGCTTCCGCTCTTGGGAGGGCTGTTCTTTTACACCCTGGAATCTCCTGCAGTGTCTCTTTCAGAGATTCCAGTCCAGGTCGGCTGCCTGGGGCTTCTTTGGTGTCACCAAGCCACACCAGCTCCGGGATCACAAAGGCACACTGTTGGATCTTACTGGACAGTTAAGCTTTGCAAATGTAATCTCAGTTCTGTAACTTATATTGCCTTTGGTTCGCCTCTGTCAATTTTCCTTTTTCCACAG
>NW_022059870.1:0-56105 GCF_007399415.2 Gopherus evgoodei | reverse complement strand
AGTTCTCAGGGTATGTATATGGAGCAGTGTACAGAGGTCCTTCATAAGTTTTGACATAAATGGGGTTCCTTGGTCTGTTAATATCTCCTTTGGTAGCCCCACTCTGGCAAAAATCCCCACCAGCTCTTTGGCTATCATTTTAGAGGCTGTGTTCCACAGGGGGATGGCTTCTGGGTAGCAAGTAGCATAGTCCAAAACAACAAGTATATATTGGTGGCCCCAAGCCATCTTCTCCAGGGGTCCCATGGCTATTTGCTCAAAGGTGACCTCTATGATGGGAAGGGATACTAAAGGTGCCCTCAGGTGGGGACGGGGACTGTGCAGCTGACACTCTGGGCAGGACGCACAGTACCTCCATACTTCTTCGTGTACTCCGGGCCAGAAGAACCATCGTAGGACTCGTGCCAGGGTCTTCTCTACCCCCAAATGCTCCCCAAAAAGGTGACTATGAGCAAGACTTATTACAGCATTCTGGTGTTTGTGAGGTACTAGGATCTGCTGTATCTTCTGCCCCTGTACTGGTGCAACCAGGTATAAGACATTCTTCTTCATTACAAAGTAGGATCCTGGTCTCTGGGTTTTCCCTTTCACAGGGACCCCATCTATTTCAGTCACCTTCTTCCTAATGTTCTTGTACCTTGGGTCTTCGGCCTCATCTCCAAAATTTCCTCTTCCAGGACTAATCTGCCCAAGATCTAGGGGCCCAGACTCTGTTGCCTCTACTGGCTCAGAAACGCTAGGGTTGGGGTCAGACTCGGGTGCTTCTCCCTCCGGGGTGGCGTCCTTTTCAGCTGCTTGGGTCCTCCTGCCTACGAGAGCGACCCTCTGGCTTTGAGTCAGTGTTCGGGTTCCCAAGGCCTTAGCTGCTTTCCTTTCCTTTTTCAACTTTCTACCATGTCTGGGAATGGAAAATAAATCTGGGGATATTTCAGAAAAAAACGGGGGCTGCCAATCTACTATGGAGGCCTCACTAACTTCAGGGTTCCCCTTTTCCTCCAATCCTCCTACTGGGAGTAAATTTCCAAACCCTGGGAAGTCCATCCCTATGAGCACCGGGTATGGGAGGTTAGGGACTACACCTGCTGCTACCTCAGTAGTGTTCCCCTGAATTTTGAGTTTTACTGGGATGGTGGGGTAATAACCAACCATCCCATGGACACATGTTATCCCCGTACGCTTAGCCCATAGCAACTGACTACACTTCACAAGCTTCCCCGAGTCAAGCGTGATAGCACTCCTCAAATCAACCAGTGCTGTGGTCTCTACCCCATTTAGCTTTACTGGTCTGGTATACATATGTGGGGTTAGTGAGACCCCTACAAGCTGGATTAGGGAGCATGGGTCTGCCTAGTTCCCCAGGTTACACAGCATCGGCTCCTCAGCATTGGGACACTGTGCAGCTATATGTCCCCATTCCCCGCAGGCATAACATCTGTATGGAGCCCTAGGCATTCCCCGGTCTCTTGGTTTGGGCAGTCAGACCAAATGATCCTCTTCTCTCCCAGTTCTCTGACTCTTTGTGGCTTCTGGTGAGCCTTCAGCCCCTCTCTTTTTCCACCTAGGCTCCCCTGGTGGCCCTGTCACTCGAGCTCTAGGACTTAATGCTGCTAGTTTAACCCGGGGTGCCTCTTCCTTAACTGGTCGGATCAGCTCCCTCGCTGTCCTTCGCCTCTCTACCAGTGCAACAACCTCATCATAGGTGGAAGGTTTGTTCTGGCTTACCCCGGCATGAAGGTCTGGTGGTAGTCCCTTCATGTATTAATTGATGCCCAGAACCTCTAGTATCTCTTCTGGACTCCGGGACTCCGTTCGCAACCACTTTCGTGTGAGATGGATGAGGTCATACAATTGGGACCGTGGGGTTTTATTTTCCTGGTATCTGCACTCATGATAGCACTGGGCCCACACTGCAGTCATTACCCCGCATCTGGCCAGGATCTCTGCTTTCAGCTGGAGGTAGTCTGCTGCAGCCTCTTCAGGCAGATCATAGTAAGCCTTCTGGGCCTCTCCACACAGGAATGGGGCAAGGATGCCAGACCACTGATCTCGAGGCCAGGCCTCCCATAGGGCTGTCCTCTCAAAGGCCAGAAGGTATGCCTCTACATCATCCTCCTGCATCATTTTCTGCAGCCAATGGCTGGCCCGTATGAACTGCATCCTATCATGGCCGCGGTTCAGCTCTGTAAGGGTCTTTACCTGGTTTACCAGTTCTCATAGACTCATAGACTCATAGGTCAGAAGGGACCAATCTGATCATCTAGTCTGACCTCCTGCACAAGGCAGGCCACAGAACCCCACCCATCCAATTTTATAATAACCCCTATCCCAGGATCGAGTTATTGAAATCTTCTCGCAACATAGCTTGGTCTTGAGAAGCCTGGTCCATCAGCAGGCGATTAGTCTCTTGCTGCAGCCGCACTCCTCCTGTTGGGCAGCTGCCTGGACACAGGTAGCCTCCTGCTGGTCCGCCATAGCTCGTATCAATGCCCACACTAAGTCTTCCATTGTGGTGAAAAAAAATAAACCCTCTAACTTTTTTTTTAAATCACCCTCCTTCTTCTGCCGAGCTGTGCACACCAATATCCCACTTTTGACACCAATTGTGACAAAGTTCCTCCTCTACCTTGGTGGGTAATGCACTTATTAGCAGATTTTCTCACCTCAGTGATCTCCCCCACAGTCTGGATCAACTCCTCCTGTGTCTGATCAGGAGCTGGGAGGTTTGGAGGGAACCCGGGCCCGCCCTCTACTCTGGGTTCCCGCCCAGGGCCCTATGGATTTGCAGCTGTCTATAGTGCCTCTTGTAACAGCTGTGTGACAGCTACACCTCCCTGGGCTACTTCCCCAAGGCCTCCTCCAAACACCTTCTTTATCCTCACCACAGGACCTTCCTCCTGGTGTCTGATAACGCTTGTACTCCGTAGTACTTCAGCAGCACACCCTCTCACTCTCAGCTCCTTGTGCCATTTGCTCCCAGCTCCTCACACGCACTTCCTCTCATCTGGCTCCTTCCCCCCACCTGACTGGAGTGAGCTCCTTTTTAAAACCAGGTGCCCTGATTAGCCTGCCTTGATTGGCTGCAGATGTTCTAATCAGCCTGTCTGCCTTAATTGGTTCTAGCCAGTTCCTGATTACTCTAGTGCAGCCCCTGCTCTGGTCACTCAGACAACAGAAAACTACTCACCCTCTACGGAATAACTGTCAGCCCTTGTTCAGCCCTCTTCTGCTGGGGACA
This sequence comes from Gopherus evgoodei, assembly GCF_007399415.2. NCBI lineage: Eukaryota > Metazoa > Chordata > Testudines > Testudinidae > Gopherus > Gopherus evgoodei. Next base: position 52,870 of record NW_022059870.1, on the reverse strand, counting down.
AACCTTCTTCGCATCTTCAGCCTAAATTTACTCATGGCTAGCTTATCTGCATTAGTCCTGTACCAGCATTTTCCTTTAGCATTAATAGCTCTCCTCTCTCCCTAGTGTTTATCTCCCTGATCTATTTATAGAAAGTGACCACATCTCCTCTCAGCTAGCGTTTTGCTAGGTTAAACACGCCAAATTCTTTTAGAGTATATTAGAGAAAGAGAATCAGGATCATTTCCTCTGTCATCTAATCCGGAGCAGTGCCCTTCTCCTGCCCTCTACAGGCAAGACATAATGTGCTGAGGAAGAAAATGTCCAACTGAACCACCGTGACCGAGTTCCTTCTCCTGGGATTCTCTGATGTTCAGGAGCTGCAGATTTTATACTTTGTGGTGTTTCTAGGGCTTTATCTGATAGCTCTGAAAGGGAATCTCCTTTTTATCATCCTTGTAGTGCTTGACCATCACCTTCACACCCCCAGATATTTCTTCCTGATGAATCTGTCCATCTTGGACCTTGGATCCATCTCCCTCACTGTTCCCAAGTCTGTGGCCAAATCCCTACTACACACCAGGTCAATTTCTTATGGTGGATTAATTTCCCAAGTCTTTCTCCTCATCTTTGTCACTGTGGTTGACTTTGCTTTTTTCACCATCATGGCATATGACTGATATATCGCCACCTGCCAACCACTGCACTATGAGATTATGATGAACAGAAGAGCTTGTTTTCCAAATAGCAGACAGTTTCTGGATCACTGCAATTCTTTCTACACTGCCCACTGGGATCATGTTTCCACTAACCTTCTGTGGAGGCAACATGGTGGCTCAGTTCTACTATGGAATCCCCCAAGTACTCAAGCTGGCCTGTTCTGACCTGTACCTTGGTGAAACTGTGGTTATTTACTTTAACATATTCTTAGGGTTAAGCTGCTTTGGTTTTTATAATAGTGTCATATGTTCAGATCTTCAAAACAGTTCTGAGAATCCCTTCTGAGCAGAGTTGGCATAAAATCATCTCCACCAGTCTTCTTTACCTCATTGTGATCTCCTTGCTATTTTGCAAGGCTGCTTTTGCTTACATGATGCACACCTCCCACTCTCCATCAGGTCTGGATCTTGTGGTGTGTGTGCTTTATTCCGTGGTGCCTCCTTTGATGAATCATAGAATATCAGGGTTGGAAGGGACATCAGGAGGTGATCTAGTCCAACTCCCTGCTCAAAGCAGGGCCAATCCACAACTAAATCATCCCAAACAGGGCTTTGTCAAGTCTGACCTTAAAAACCTCTAAGGAAGGAGATTCCACCACCTCCCTATGTAACACATTCTAGTGCTTTACCACCCTCTTAGGAAATAGTGTTTCCTAATATCCAACCTAAACCTCCTCCACTGCAACTTGAGACCATTACTCCTTGTTCTGTCATCTTCTACCACTGAGAACAGTCTAGATCCAAACTCTTTGGAACCTCCTTTCAGATAGTTGAATGCAGCTATCAAATCCCGCCTCATTCTTCTCTTCTGCAGACTAAATAATCCCAGTTCCGTCAGCCTTTCCTCATAAGTCATGTGCTCCAGCCTTCTAATCATTTTTGTTGCCCTCCGCTGGACTATTTCCAAGTTTTCCACATCCTTCTTATAGTGTTGGGCCCAAAACTGGACACAGTACTCCAGATGAGGCCTCACCAATGTCAAATAGAGGGGAACGATCACGTCCCTCAATCTGCTGGCAATGCTCCTACTTATACAGCACAAAAATCTGTTAGCCTTCTTGGCAACAAGGGCACGCTGTTGACTCATATCCAGCTTCTCATCCACTATAACCCCTAGGTCCTTTTCTGTAGAACTGCCTGCCTAGCCACTCGGTTCCCAGTCTGTAGCCATGTGGTCTGATCATCTGCAGCGTAAGGAACAAGGAGATCAAAAGTGCCTTGGAGAGACTAACTGGAGGTTATTCACCAAAAATAACATTTCCAGATTTCTCTCATGACCATGGTTTCATTCTGTGTTTCCTCACACATGTAATCAAATGATGACATTATTGTCTCCATGGGAATGTGATGTGCAATCTTTTTTATACAAAATGTTGTGCTTACAGTGATAATAATCCAGACTAAATTCATTGAAGTCAGTAGAGTTACTCTACATTTACCCCAGTGTAAATCAGATAAGAATTGATTGACCAATCTAGCTATAAATGGCAGAAAAAATTAAAATGAAATAAAATAAAAAGCAAAATCTATTGTTAATACAGAGTTAAGGTTTCCCAGTGATAGTTCAGATCCTTCCGGAATATTGTGTTGTACAGCAAAATTTATACTTTGGAGAGTCAAGAAATAGAGAGTTAATGTACATGCTCATACTCTACAGGGAAACTTTGGCAAACCAGTAAAGTGCTTGAAACCGCTATGGCTTATTGTTAAAGGGAGCCTAGTCAGCAAGCTGTAAATTGGCCATTGAGCAATCTCAGCTTGACCAAAGCAGGAGGGGAGGGGGCTTTGGGTGCCACAGAAAGGGCAGCTTGACCCCGCATCCTTCCTTATAAGAATTGTGTTGAAGTTGTTGATACATGCATTTTTAAAGAGTAGGATATGCCCCAGGAATGTCTGTTGAGGTCTCCAGTCTGCAAGTTCTGGAAAAAAAACACACCTGGTTATTCAATAATCAGAAGGAGCCTCTTGCTTGATCATTGAAACTGCTTACTTAACAAGGTTTCTTTAAGGGACATGTCATTCTATTATTAATGTATAAATAAGGGGACTCGTTTGGGGACTCTTCGGGACTGGTCTCTCCCTCCGGATGCATCTTCTGTTCCCCACCGGCAAACAGGCTGCCACTGTGCCGCTCGAGAACCACACTCAGCTTCAGTAATTATTGAGGGTTGGAGGTGTTTTACTAATCTTGTTGCAGATGTATGTAAGTGCCTGAGACTAGTAAAGTTTAACTTTAAGTGAAAGCACTCTTGTGTTATCTTGTTTGTACCAGCCATCTATCGGTTGGATGGCTGTCTCCCTGATTTATTTCCTGACATCTCCTTGCACAGAGTAAAAGTTACCGAGAGCTTTGGGTTGAAAGAACCCCGGGTAACAATACAATCTTAACTCTGCCGCCAGGAGCTGACAATAGCCCCATGGAATTCTCTGTATTAAACTCTAGCTGTATTCATTGTGTTAGCTGTAGCTGACTTGAATGAGGGAGGGAGAAGAGTGGTGTGTTTGTGATATGAGGAATTTTGGGGATTAGTTGAGGAGTGCCATAGAACTGTGTTTGTAATATGGGGAGATCTGGTCTCACCCCGCACCACATGTGTGACCAAAGGGAATAGGTGCACGTGTCCCTTGAGGGTCCCGTCTGCATCATTTCAATACAGAATTGTGTAGGTCATGTCAGCAGCAGGGCCCTGGGGTCATCTTGTCAGTGGTGAGGGGGGATATGAGAGCAGACTGTGGGTTTAATGAAGGGTAGGGGGAAGTACAGTTTAGGTGGTCTCCTCTGTGCAAGTGTGAAGGGGATGTAAAAGGGGATGTAGTTAAATTGTACCAGTGTGGCATTCTGTGGGGGGAGCAGGCCCAGCGTTCAAGCATAGGACAAGCACAGGTACAGGGCTAATTTAAGAACATAAATTTAAATTATATTTGGCACTCTTTAAGACTTTTGCTATCAGGTCAACTAAACATCTAGAGTCTATCATTTTTTTATCAAAAAAAATATTTAAAAAAAAAATTGGGCTTTCATAGAATTCCCCAAAATCTACAATTGTTCATGTTTTGGCAGGTGAGAAACAAACATTTTCAGCTAAAATGTGCAGAAAACTGATTTTTTCTCTGCCTAAATCCACCCCAAAAAACAGGGGTTTTCAGTTCTGCTATGTATGGTGACAAAGTTCTCCTCTACCTTGGTGGGTCCTGTGCTTGTTGGCAGATTTGCTTGCCTTGCAGATTCACCCTGTGGGTCAAGAAACAGCCCAGAGACCTTCCACTCTGGTAGAAGCCACAGTCCAGGTCAATTCCTCCTGTGTTTAATCAGGAGTTGGGAGGTTTGTGGGGAACCCGTGCCCGCCCTCTACTCTGAGTTCCAGCCCAGGGCCCTGGGGACTGCAGCTGTCTAGAGTGCCTCTCGGTACAGTTGCATGACAGCTACAATTCCCTGGGCTACTTCCCCATAGCCTCCTCCCAACACCTTCTTTATCCTCACCACTGGATCTTCCTCCTGATGTCTGATAACAATTGTATTTCTCAGTCCTCCACCAGTATCCCTACTCACTCTCAGCTTCTTGCACGCCTCTTGCTCCCAGTTCCTCACACACACACTTCCTCTCCTCTGGCTCCCCCTGGCCTGACTGGAATGAGCCCTTTTGTAGCACCAGAGGGGCCTTAATTAGAGTTAGGTGCTTAACTGCCTCACCTGACTCTTAGCAGGTTAATTGGAGTCAGGTGTTCTCATTGGCCTGGAGCAGCCCCTGCTCTGGTCACTCAGGGAACAGAAAACTGCTTCTCCTGTGGCCAGTATATCTCCTTTCTACTTTTCTGCTGTTGCAGCCCCTATTCTGGCTCCTCTTGGATATATTATTACGTTTTTTGTTGCACTTTTCCCCTCACTTGTTCATCTACGCTCTCCCCATCCATGGCCCCACAAAGTCGCAGGACATCCTTGTCAACCTCCTCCTAGCTCTGATCAAAATGGCCATTTACAACACCAGGGAGAGGAGGTTGGCCAACCGGATTTCCTATAACTGTGGGGCCTATTTCCGCTCCTCCGTCCATTCACGCATCCAAGCAGAGTTCCTCTGGGCAGTGTCCACTGGCTCCCTTGATGCCTTCGAGGAGCAGTGGGCATTGTCCAGGGTTCTCTGCTCGGTGCCCCCATCAGGTTCCCTTCATTTAGCCCTGTGACTTCACTCCCGTTCCTGTTATTTGATTGGTTATCCCCCACAATTATTTGGTATCACGGACCTGTGGATCCTCCTCTTAGGCTGTGAGGAGATCCTTTAGCAGTAGGTGGACCCGTCTACTCCCTAGATACCAACAGGACTACTCTGCTGTTCCCAACTGGCCTGGGTCTATCACAGTATTTGAGGATACCTGAGATGTTCTGTGAAAATTTGATTAATTGAGAACACAATTTTCCTTTGAAAACAATATAAGCAGAACATTTATGACCACCCTTAATTGAAAACAGAGCTTTAAGAAAGGCTAGGTAACACAAATATTGTCAATAATACAATGATTTCAAACCCACACACCCTACTGTATCCATATTTATTTCTGTTTCAGAGGAGTAGCTGCCAAATAGTAAAACTGAGTAAGCAGGAAAGCTGATAGCCCGCAGAATTTGTTTTGTAGACTAGTACCTTTAAATTCAGAGTGAGAGCTGAACCAAGCAACCAAAACCTATCTATCCTGACATGGAGAACAGGTGGACTTCAAGGAGATCAAGAATAGGAGACCTTGTGTCCAAATGGCAGCCAGTACCTGGATCAGTGGGGTTCTCTGAACTGCAAACTGGAAACACGTTTGCAATAATCTTCTGTGGAAACAATTAAATGGGTCAGTTCTTCTGTGAAATCCCCCAGCTCCTCAAACCTACTTGCTATAACTCATATCTCAGTGAAACTGGGGCTATTGCCTTTAGTGTGTACTTTGATTTAAGCTGCTTTCTTTTTATAATTGTGTCCAAATCCCCCAGGCACCTTTAAAATTCTAAAGCCTGTTTTCAGCATCTTGTTAGTTTGGTCCTTAACTGAGAGCCCTGGAGAACTAAATCCTTCTTTTCACCTATAAAGCAAATGCACTTGTCCAAGACAGTGTGTCTGACAGCTAACCTGGAGGCATCATGTCTAGGGAGGAGACAGGAGGTTGGTCTAATACCAGAGCTGTGATCTTCTAAGAGTCCTGAGATGTTAAACACAAGTTCTCAAGGAATCGTTTAACTCTGTTAGGCTCTACTCCAGAAGGGAGCCACACAGGGCCGGTGAAGCCATTAGGCAAACTAGGAGGCTGCCTAAGCCACCAAGATTTGAGGGCACCAAAAAGTGGTTCCCAAAATGTCTGGGATGCTCACCCGGTGCTGTGGCTTTGATCAGCTCTGGCCGGCAAGGAAGTGATGTCATTCCTCCTCTGGCAGCCGGGGGCGCTGCACTGCTCCCTGCTGCTCCGGCTCTGCCGCAGGCTCCGCCCCTGCTCAGCCCCACCCCCCACTCCCCTGAGCTCTGCAGCAGGGTCGGGCTTGCACTCACCAGCGGGGGGAATTGCAGAGACCTTTGTCCCATCCGGGCCACTGGGGAGTGATTCCCCCCTGCCCTGCCCACAGCCAGCCCCACACCCCCTTCTCTGCCCGCAGCCAGCCCCTGCTGCACCCTCTCCCCTGCCTCCAGCCAGCCCCACACCCCCTGTCTCCATCCAACCCCACACCCCTCCCCGCAGCCAGGCCCACAACCCTTGTCTTCAGCCAGTCCCTCACCCCTGCCCTGCCTCCATCCAGCCCCACACCCCCTGTCTCCATCCAACCCCACACCCCTCCCCGCAGCCAGGCCCACAACCCTTGTCTTCAGCCAATCCCTCACCCCTGCCCTGCCTCCATCCAGCCCCACACCCCCTGTCTCCATCCAACCCCACACTCCTCCCCGCAGCCAGGCCCACAACCCTTGTCTTCAGCCAATCCCTCACCCCTGCCCTGCCTCCATCCAGCCCCACACCCCCTGTCTCCATCCAACCCCACACCCCTCCCCGCAGCCAGGCCCACAACCCTTGTCTTCAGCCAATCCCTCACCCCTGCCCTGCCTCCATCCAGCCCCACACCCCCTGTCTCCATCCAACCCCACACCCCTCCCCGCAGCCAGGCCCACAACCCTTGTCTTCAGCCAATCCCTCATCCCTGCCCTGCCTCCACCCAGCCCCACACACTCCTACCTCCATACAGCATTCACACGCCCTGTCCTCAGACAGCCCCTGCTGCACACCCCCTGCCCAGCCTCCCTTGAGCCCCACACCGCCCTGCCTCCAGCCAGCCCCACACACCCTGCCCTGCCTCCAGGCAGGCCCACACTCCCTGTCTCCAGCGAGCCCCACACCTCCTGCCGTGCCCGCAGCCAGACCCGCACCCCCTGTCTTCAGCCAGCCCCTGCTACACCCCACACCTGCCCACAGCCAGCCCCACACCTCCTGCCCTGCCTCCAGCCCCGCACCACCTGTCTCCATCCAACTCCTTCTGCACCCCGATGCCTGGTTATTCATTTATTTTCATTAAATATGTAGACTAAATAATAAAATTAATAAATTTTCAAACCAAAGTTGTATTAATTCTAATGAACAATGCCATATTATGCAGTATTTATCTTTGAAAGTTTATAATCAATGCTCTAGGGGGAGGGGTGGGGTGGGGTGGGGTGGGGTGGGGGACACAAGCTGCAAGTTTCGCTTAGGGCACAGAGTATCCTTACACCAGCCATGGAGCCACAATGTTCACTGTTGGAAAATATACCAACCACCAGTGCCTCTGGGACAAAATGCAGGAGATTCAGTTTGTTGGAACATATTTCTGGTAGAGGAGGTATCTAGGAAACTGTGCAGAAGCTGTTCCACAGGGGTGAGCATGATGGGTTGAAGTAGATGGCCATTCATATGGTTTTAAACTGGATAATCCCTTTTTGTGTGGCTTATCCCCTGTCTGGTGCAGAGAAAACCAGAAGTGGTTTTGTCCAGTGTCATGGACTAGGGAGGCAGGCATGGTCACACTGGTGGATGGGGTAACAGCTTTGCCAGAATTACCAGAAAGTTTGGTACTCTGGGAATGTGTCAGTGGCTAAACTAGTTGAGGGCAGAGTTGGGCAACATTTTTCCAAGTCATTGGCAGTTTGTTTAACTCAGGTAAAAATATAGCAGCACCTGTCACAAACAGGTTGAGGAAACCATTTCCCAATGACAAGTTACTTTGACCAGCTCTACCAACCTGACTGAGAGCAACACACACACCCCTGCCCATGCCATGCCATGCATCTTCCTTCTCCAAGGTGCATAGGGACAAGGAATGGGCATGTCTGAGATCATCTGGGAATAAACCTGTCCCTTCTCTCACTAGGGAGTCCTTCCCCTCTTAGGTCTCACTTCCATTGCTGTTCTGCAGTAGCTTGGTAGGCAACATCAGCCTCTGATTAGTGCAGGAATAAGGTCCTCTTAAGTTGTTAAGACAGTTGCACGTATGTGAGGATCACCATATAATCTAGGCTTTGAAACCTGGGGATTCAAACAGAAACATTTAGGGTCCAAAGTAGGGGCTTCTACAGCTTGAGCTGAACAGCCAGGCTGCCTGACAGCCACTGGAACAGCCTCCTATCCTCTAGGTGGGGCACAGAGGGGCCCCATAACACACACTGTCCATGGGTGGGGTTTATACAGCGACATTGCACAACTACACGGGTCAAGGGCTCTATCTGAGCTGGAGCCACCTCCCTCAGCCAGGAGGACAGTGCCTCACAGACAGTTGTACAAATGCAAAGTTATGGGCTCTACTCGTGTATATTCTCTGTGTGGCCCCTTCTCCTCTCCCCTGTCCCTGCACATCCATAAAGTCACAGAGTATTAGAGTTCAAGGCCAGAAGGGATGACCAGATCATCCAGTCTGATCTGCTGCACTCCAATACCACCCACACACCAAACCCAACAACTGAAATTAGACCAAAGTGTTGCAGCCCTCAGGATATTAGACAGTTCTGTGCAACTGGCAGAAAATAGTAGAGACTGAGGTGCACCAGTACCCGAGGCCCCCACAATGGCAGGGAAATGATTGAGATACATGCAGAAAATATAGGCAAGTTATCTGCACCACATGTTGGAGAGGAAAGCGACCCCCCAAGGTCCCTGCCAATCTGACTGGAGGGAAAATTCCTTCCTGACCATCACATGATGATCAGTTAGACCCTGAGCATGTGGGCAAGAACCAGCCAGATAAACACCCAAGAGAGAGATAATGGCTCAGTGCCACCTCAGAGCCCTGGCACATCCCACCCAATGTTCCATCTCCAGCTAGGGCTGCCCTGATGCTTCAAAGATTAAAAAAAAAACCTCCCAGAATACACTGCGGGGGGAGAATTCCTTCCTGACCCCTGCCAGTATCCACACGAAACCTTGAAGCATGAACTTTTAGAAACATAAGACGTAAGATGCAAGTGAGACCCAGGGTTGCTGATCCCGTCCTCCACCATCACAAGCAGCCCCATCATACAATCTCACTCATACATGTGTCCAGCTCTCTCTTAAAATGAATTTGTTCACTTGCCCCCCACAACTTCTATTTAGAGGCTGCTCCAGAACCTTGCTCCACTGATGGTTAGAAACCTACCTGTAATTTCTAGCCAGTCTCTCCATCCCTCACATGCCCAAATGTACATGTAAGCCAGGCTGACACAGCCTGTCTCTTTGTCCCCCTTTAATGGTTAGGCGATGAATGGTGATTTATAAGACAGTGGGCCCAGTCGCCAGCTGGTGGCAATGGATATACAGCTCCATTGAAAGCAGTAGCTCAGATCCACAGAGGTTGCAAATCGCTTTAGGGACACCACAGTCAATGGAACTACACTGATGTGTTGAGGATCTAGCCCAAATGTCTTCTCTCACCTACCCCAGTCTTACACCAGTCTAACTCTTCTGATTCCAACAAAGCCATTCCTGATTTATACACACAAACAAGACAACTCCCATCATTGTTTTCACTGGTCATGGAATGAGTGCAAGTGACCAACCAGTGTAACAGATACTGTTTTGACACGGAATGAAAGTCTGATTCCTTTTACGCACACAATTTAGACCCATTTAACTCCACAACTGGGCCAGGTTTTCTACTGGTGTAAATCTTCCCAGCAGCAGTGACATCAGCGAAGTTAATCTGGATTTGCATTGGTGCAACTGAGATCAGAATCAGACCTGGTTGTGTGCAAGCTGTGTGGTCATGGAAATCACTGACATTAAATGAACAGATACTAAGTAAGCAAACTTTTATTAGATAAAGACAGAAATGAATTCTTGGTGAATTACATACACCCAGTCAATCTCCTCAGGGCAGCTTTCATCTCCTTGTTCCTCATGCTGTAGATAATTGGATTCATGATTGGTGGCAATACAGAATAGAGAACAGCCATCACAAGATCCAGAGCAGATGTGGAGCTGGAGGTGGGTTTCAGGTAGGCAAAGCTAGAAATGCAAACAAACAAGGAGACCACAATGAGGTGAGGGAGGCAGGTGGAGAAGGCTTTATGCCGGCCTTGCTCAGAGGGGATCCTCAACACTGATTTGACGATCTGAACATATGACACAGTGATAAAAATAAAGCAGCCTAAGAACAAACATATACTAAAAGCAATAACCCTAACTTCAATCAGATATGAGTCAGAGCAGGTGAGCTTGAGTAGCTGGGGGATTTCACAGAAGAACTGATCCACCATGTTGCCTTCACAGAAGGTCAATGCAAACGTGTTACCAGTGTGTAGCACAGAGTAGAGAATCCCACTGATCCAGGCACCAGCTGCCATTTGTACACAAGCTCTGCTGTTCATTATTGTCTCATAGTACAGTGGTTGGCAGATGGCGACATATCGGTCATACGCCATGATGGTGAGAAGAGAAAAATCTGCTTCCAACAAGAAGAGAAGGAAAAAGACTTGGGCAACACATCCAGCATAGGAAATGGACTTGGTGTTCATGAGGGAGTTGGCCATGGATTTGGGGACATTCACAGAGATGGAGCCAAGGTCTAGGAGAGACAGATTCATTAGGAAAAAGTACATGGGGGTGTGAAGGTGGTGGTCGAAGATTATAACCATGAAGATAAGAAGATTCCCCACCAGGGCTGCAATGTAAATCACTAGAAACACAACAAAGTGCAAAATCTGCAGTTCTTTAACTTCAGAGAATCCCAGGAGAAGGAACTCGGTCAAGGTGGTTTGGTTGGACATTTTCTTTCTCAGGACATTGTTTGATGTCTGCAGAGGGAGGGAAGAGAACAAGGGACAGCATTAGATCAGTAAAAATAACTCTTTTTTTGTGAAAACCGCCTTAATTTCCTTGAGTCAGACCCTTAGCTTGTGAAGATTGGTGTAATATGGGAATGAGGATGGGGAAAACAGCCCCACTGACTCCAGGGCAGTTACTCCTAATTTACACTAGGGTGATGGAGAGGAAAAATAGGAACATTTGCTTTTGAGGTATTTGTATACCTCTGTCACCCAGAGGTGGGTGAACTCTGGATAACAGTGTATAAATGTTACTATCCTCAGTTTACCAAGGGGAATTGGGGATCTGCCTGACCAGATTCTGCTGTCAGGGGCACTGCTGCAAATGTGGGGTAATTTCACTGCATGCCATGGAATTACTCTCACTTTATACTGCACTGAACTGGAGCAGCATCTCACATGGAGATGACCCAACCCAGTCATAATTACATGGTAAACTCGAGTTAGGAATACAGGCTAGGAGCTCTGATGCCCCATCCCCTGTTCTAGCGAGATTTTCACGCATGCTGTGAGAGACAGATATACCGGCTCCCCTCTGGCTTCTCTAAGCACTCAACAGAACCCCTTCCCAGAGCTTAGAAGAGAACCCAGGAGTCCCCCCAGTTTGCTCCCTGCACTAACTCTGTAAATCCAACACTCCTATCGGAGCTGGAAATACAGGCCAGGAGTTCTGGCTCTACCCACTGGACTCAGCTCCCTCCCAGAGTTGGGAACACAAGTGACGTGTCATGACTCCCAGTCCCCTCCTCTAACGACTGCATCAGACTGTATCTCATCCTCTGTCCCAGTGACTCTTCATTGCCATCAGCAATGACTGCTGTGTGTGAAAATGGAGAGTCACTGGGCTAACGAACGCTAGTGAGAATGATTCTCCAGTGTGGTACTTGGGTCACACACCTGAAGATCTGAACATAGGACACAATGATAAAAATAAAGCATAACACTCACCTGGTGTATGGTTAAAATCCTAATCACTCAGCTTCAAGTTACGAGGGGTGCCTGCCCCAGAGTCCTTATGATAGACAGAAATAGAACCCCCAGTTATGGTTCCTCTCCTCTCCACCTTGGACTGAATTTACTCCCAGAGCCACACATAAAACTCAGGAGGCCTGGCTCTCTGTCCCTGCTTCTCTTACCCACTAGACCCCAATCTCTTTCCAGAATTGGGGGTAGAACCCAGGAGTCCAGGCTCCTAGTCAGCACTACTCTCATCCACTTGACTCAACTGCCCTTGCTGCAATTTAATAGACAGAAGTAACAATAAACTAAGAACTACACACAAATTGATAGATAGATAGATCAACAAACTAATAGAGAGACACAAGTAAGAAAAGAACAGATAGAGTGTGAGAGAAACACAGAACTAAAAAAACTAACAGTTAGCTAGAGAAGTAAAAACAAACCTACTGAGAGAGAAAAGTACAAAGAAACAGACAAACAGCAATAACAACAAACTAATGTATACAGAGAGAAAGATATCAGTGAGCTGATAGTTTTTGTCACAGTTTTCGGATTACTTTAATGTAAACTCCTTAATCCATTCTAAAAAATATGTGTGTCAATTTCATCAGTTTCCTCACTCCCAGTAGAAGGAAACTGAGGCACAGATATTCTGCCCTCTCTTTCCTAAGGTAAGTTCTTTGGACTGCCTCAGTTTCCCATGCCCAAATTGAGCTAAGAGTGAAACTATGAAAAAAAATGTATTGTCACTTACAATTTCATCCTTAAAGTGCCACTGTGTAACTCCCAAATATATTTAATTGCAAGAGCAAACTTATGGTGCCGGTCAATGTGGAATCTTCCCAGACTGAGATGTCTTTTTTCCTCCAGCTACACACTGCAATTGGTCTCCCCCTCTCTCTCGAGCCCCTTGTACACTCCTCTATCCACCAATCTCTCTATCTAATGATCTTATCACTGTACTATGAGAGGCTGTTGCCCCACCACACTGAGTCTGAGCTGCTGGAAATACACTGAGATCTGTGCTGTCTGCAGATGAGCTGTGTGTCAAAAAGACTGGTGCTGCAGGAAGGTGATTTATCCATGTCTGTTTTCTAATGGCTTGTGAGACTCACTGCCTGGAGCCCTCAACAGCCCAGAGGCAACAGTTAATTTCTCTTGCTCTCTACTTCCCTGAAGAGTTTCCAGAAACTAAAATAATCACAATTACAATGAGGCAGCAGGGTCTAGAAGAAAGATTGTGAGGCAAACACTGCAGGCACATAGGACTGTACTCCAGACACCTGGCATCAGTTCCTAGCCCTGCCACTGACCTGCTGTGTTATCTTGGGAAAATCAGTTCTTGGGGCTGTCTTTCCCTCTCACCCTTTGACTGTCCCTGAGGTGGAGACTGTGTCTTACCTAATATAATGGGCCTCTTATATCAGATAATTAATGAATTAATGAAATAATTAATTATTAAAAAGCTAAGATTCAGCATGTCCTGAGATCTGATCCCAGCTATTCCTCTGACTTTGTTCAGCCCTTCACAGCTCCATTCCTCATTTGTCATTCCTACAATGGGGATAAGAGTTACAACTTGGAGTATTTGGAATAGTTACAACATCTACCAATGTGATCTATGCCATCATGTGCCAGCAATGTCCCTCTGCCATGTACCTTGGCCAAACTGGACAGTCTCTATGTAAAAGAATAAATGGACCCCAGTCAGATGTCAAGAATTATAACATTCAAAAACCAGTCAGAGAACACTTCAGTCTCCCTGATCACTCGATTACAGACCTAAAAGTTGCAATATTACAACAACAACAAAAAAAAAACCTTCAAAAACAGATTCCAACGAGAGACTGCTGAATTGGAATTAATTTGCAAAATGGATACCATTAAATTAGGCTTGAATAAAGACTGCTAGTGGATGGGTCATTACACAAAATAAAACTATTTCCCCATGGTTTTTTTTCCCTTCGCCGCCCCCACAATCCTCTCAACTTTTCGTCAACTGCTGCAAATGGCTCATTACATATTCAGCAAAATAGACAGAGGACAGATAGATACTTAGATATTTGGTGACTTCTTATTCAGTGCTCAAACTATATTCACCTGTAAAAAAAAATTAAAAAAAAATCCCAGCACACTTGTCCAATTGCGTTGCATATGAACATTTGATAGACATACCTGGCCTGTTAATATGTGAATACAGAAATGTCGCTCACTTTAATAAAATAACCAGAAATGACATAGGAGTTCTAATGATCCTCATTCTGCACTATGGCAGAACCCTGTTAAATAGAAAGATCTGGTGACTCTATTCCTGCCTGCTATCTCTTTAAACCAAAGTTCACTGTTGTAATGATTGTTTTGTTTCTGATATTTACATAGCAAGGATTTGTAAACTTGTGGAAACTTCCTAAATAAACAGTTTTAAAAAACTGGGCATATTGATCAAGCTGCCAGAGAAAAGCTCAGCTCCTAGTTTAGACTGATATAAATTTGGAGTCAATTCACTAACACTAAAGTAGATCAACAGAAATAATCAGGATTCATATCAGTGTGAGAGAAGAATTAAGTCCATTCTTAAAAGGGACCACAGTAGTTTGCGCTGGTCAGAGGTTAAAAAAGTGGAATTGTCAGAGGAAGTGTAAAACAATTGCCTTTTTGGGAATGAAACATTCTGATTTTATAGTACAAAACAACTTTTCCTTAATTATTTTTTTCTGATTTTTCAAAATTGCCAGTGAAATGAAAAATCTATTATTCGCCCAGCTCTATTTGGATTTTGCCTCCTGCATATCATAGGAAATTTGATATGCTAGATTATGAGCAATAAGGAAAGAGGAAGGTAGCTTTTATTGTGTTCAATAGTTGTCATTTAAACACACAGGCAAACATTCACACAAGCATCCATATGGTATCTTCCATAGACTGGTGCACACACACACACCATGATGCTCACTCACACTTCACACAAGCAGGCACACATACACTATGCAACATGCAAACACTCACTCTAACACACCAGCCTAAATGCACCAAACACACGCTTTCTTCCAGCACAAAAACAATCATAGACACACGGTCACTGGTTCTCACACACAAACACAACATCTTTATGTCCCAGTTTAGATGGTGTACTGTGTATAGTGATGTTACAAAATAAGGAACCAGAACTGAGTTTGGCAATGAGAACAAACCACTCTGAGGGCAAAGGCATCAGTTCCCACAAATTCTCTGGGCTGAGAATTGGCAATGCACAGAGTGTGTCAGGGGGAGGTCTACAAACCCCTCGCACAACCAGCTCCCCAGCACTGAAATGGAAATGTGGGAACCCATCGGAAATCTGCTGGCTTCTTGGTGCTGAGGCACTTGCATGATCTATCTCTTTATTCCTGTACATAATGTGTTGCCTCACTGTCTTGAACCTTCTGTCTGAACTACATATATCCATCACTGTGACATTTGAGGAATATTTAGGGCTAATGTCATTTCTCCTACATGAGAGTATTTATTTATATTGCCCTCAGAACACTCCCAATATTATTATTACCTATCTTTGGTGGAAAAGTGGCAGATCTGCAAAATCTGCACAGGGCCTGCCTTCTCCTACAGTGAAGCCAAAGCAGTGCGGTGGCTTATTTTTCTTACCATCTTTGAGATGCTGTGAGGTCAGATGCCTGCGGAACAAGCCTATTTAGGAGCCAAATTTTGAGTTACTTATAAGTGTTTAATCAAGCAAGACTCTGGCTGTGCCAAACTGGGATCTCAATAACACCAGAGTAAAGCTGAAGTCATTGGAGTTATTTTGGCTTCATCCCTGAGATCAGAATTTCCTCTATTGTGAGTTTTGCCTGAGTAAAGATAGAGTGAATCTGTCCACCCCATTGTACCACAGAGTTTTCTTTTACCTTTCTTTTCTTTAATAAAACGCCTTTTTTCTTAATACCTAATTGATTTTTCCTTGTTTTTAGATCCAAGTGGGTTGGATCTGGATCCACCAGGAGTTGGTGGGAGAAAGAAAGGGGGATGGTTAATTTCTCCTTGTTTTAAGATCCAAGGTGTTTGGATCTGTGTTCACCAGAAATTGGTGAAGATTCGCTAGGCTACCCAAGGAACAGAGTGCTTGTGAATGGTGACAGCCAGGCCAGATCTAAGCTGGTAATTGAGCTTAGAGCTTCTCATGCAGGTCCCCCACATCTGTACCCTAAAGTTCAGAGTGGGGAAGGCACCTTGAGATATATATATATATATGAATTAAATACTGCCAAGCCTATCTATAAGATACTAATGTGTTTGGTTTTTTTAAAGGAATAAATGTCAGCCCTAGTTCAGCCCTCTTCTGCTGGGGAAAAACCTTCTTCGCATCTCCAGCCTAAATTTACTTATGGCCAGTTTATCTGCATTAGTTCCTGTGCCAGCATTGTCCTTTAGCATCAATAGCTCTTCTCCCTCCCTGGTGTTCATCCCCTTGATCTATTTATAAAAAGTGACCACATCCCCTCTCAGTAGGTGTTTTGCTCAGCAAAACAAGCCAAATTCTTTTAAGTTATATTAGAGAAAGAGAATCAGGATCATTTCCTCTGTCACTCTAATCCTGAGCAGTACCCTTCTCCTGCCCTCCGCAGGCAGAACATGATGTGCTGAGGAAGAAAATGTCCAGCTGAACCACCGTGACTGGGTTCCTTCTCCTGGGAATCTCTGAGGTTTGGGAGCTGCAGGTTTTACACTTTGTGGTGTTTCTAGGGCTTTGCCCGGTAGCCCTGAAAGGGAATCTCCCTTTTTATCATCCTTGTAGTGCTTGATCACCCCCCCCCCAGTTATTTCTTCCTGATGAATCTGTCCATCTTGGACCTTGGATCCATCTCCCTCACTGTCCCCAAGTATGTGGCCAAATCCCTACTACACACCAGGTCAATTTCTTATGATGGATTAAATCCCCAAGTCTTTCTCTTCATCTTCTTCACTGGGGTTGACATTGCTTTTCTCACCATCATGGCGTATGATTGATATGTTGCCACCCACCAACCACTGCACTATGAGATTATAATGAACAGGGGAGCTTGTTTTCCAAATGGCAGACAGTGCCTGGATCACTGCAGTTCTCCTTTCTAATTTGCACACTGGGAGCATGTTTCCACTAACCTTCTGTGGAGGCAACATGGTGGCTCAGTTCTACTGTGAAATCCTCCAATTACTCAAGCTGGCCTGCTCTGACCTGTACCATGGTGAAACTGTGGTTATTTACTGTAACATATTCTTAGGATTAAGCTGCTTTGGTTTTATAATTGTGTTGTATGTACAGACTTTCAAAACAGTTCTGAGAATCCCTTCTGAGCAGGGTTGGCATAAAGCCTTCTCCACCAGCCTTCTTCACCTCATTGTGGTCTCCTTGTTATTTTGCAAGGCTGTTTTTGCTTACGTGATGCACACCTCCTGCTTTCCATCAGGTCTGGATCTTGTGGTGTATGTGCTTTATTCTGTGGTGCCTCCTTTGATGAATCATAGAATCATAGAATATCAAGGTTGGAAGGGACATCAGGACGTCATCTAGTTCAACCCCCTGCTCAAAACAGGAAAAATCTCCAAATAAATCATCCCAGCCAGGGCTTTGTCAAATCTGACCTTAAAAACCTCTAAGGAAGGAGATTCCACCACCTCTCTAGGTAACACATTCCAGTGCTTTACCATCCTTCTAGTGAAATAGTGTTTCCTAATATCCAACCTAAATCTCCCCCACTGTAACTTGAGACCATTACTCTTGTTCTGTCATCCTCTACCACTGAGAACAGTCTAGATCCATCCTCTTTGGAACCCCCTTTCAGGTAGTTGAAAGCAGCTATCAAATCCCACCTCATTCTTCTCTTCTGCAACTAAATAATACCAGTTCCCTAAGCCTCTCCTCATAAGTCATGTGCTCCAGCCCTCTAATAATTTTTGTTGCCCTCCGTTGGACTCTTTCCAAGTTTTCCACATCCTTCTTGTAGTGTGGGGTCCAAAACTGGACACAGTATCCCATAGGAGGCCTCATCAATGTCATATAGAGGGTAATGATCACATCCCTCAATCTGCTGGCAATGCTCCTACTTATGCAGCCCAAAAATCTGTTAGCCTTCTTGGCAACAAGGGCACACTACTGACTCATATCCAGCTTCTTGTCCACTGGAACCCCTAGTTCCTTTTCTGCAGAACTGCCTGCCTAGCCACTCAATCCCCAGTCTGTAGCAGTGTGGTCCAATCATCTACAGCATGAGGAACAAGAAGATCAAAGGTTCTTTGAAGATACTAACTGGATGGAGGTTATTCACCAAAAATAAAATTTCCAGATTTCTCCCATGACCATGGTTTCATTCTGTGTTTCCTTACAGATGTAATCAAATGATGACCTTATTGCCTCCAGGGGAATGTGATATGCAATCTTTTTTTATAAAAAATGCTGTGTTTACAGTGGTAATAATCCAGACTAAATTCACTGAAGTCAGTAGAGTTACTCTAGATTTACTGCAGTGTAAATCAGATAAGAATTGATTGATCAATCTAGCTGTAAATTGCAAAACAAACAAACTAACTAACAAACAAACAAAAAAGCGCAAAATCCTTTGTTAACAGAGACTTAAGGTTTCCAAGTGATAGTTCAGACACTTCCAGAATTTTGTATTGTACAGCAAAATTGAAACTTTGGAATGCCAAGAAATAGAGAGTTAATGTACATGCTAATACAACCTTAACTCTGCCCCCAGGAGTTGACAATAGCCCCATGGAATTCTCTGTATTAAACTCTAGCTGCATTCATTGGGCTAGCTGTAGCTGACTTGAATGGCGGAGGGTGAAGAGTAGTGTGTTTGTGATATGAGGAGCTTTTGGGATTAGTTGAGTAGCACCACAGAGCTGTGTTTGTAATATGGGGAGATCTGGTCTCACCCCCGCACTCCATGTGTGACCAGAGGAAGGAGGTGCACGTGTCTCTTAAGGGACCCATCTGCATTATTTCAATACAGAATTGTGTAGGTCATGTCAGTAGCAGGGCCCTGGGGTCATCTTCTCAGTGGTGAGGGGGAATATGAGAGCAGGCTGTGGATTTAATAAAGGATAGGGGGAAACTGAGTTTAGGTCATCTCCTGTGTGCAAGTGTGAAGGGGCTGTAAAAGGGGAAGTAGTTAAATTGTACTGATGTGGCATTCTGTGGGGGGAGCAGGCCCAGTGTTCAAGCATAGGGCAAGCACAGGGAGCGCCTGTCCTTTGCAGTGATAAGGCAGAGCAGGAGTGTTGGTGTTAGGAGTGTTGTGGAGCATCACTCAAAGGGGGCAGAGTTAAGGTTATGTGGGCATTTACCTTACCTTACCTTAATTCTGTATGTCCAGGTTTTCAGAACCTTGAGTTTTGCTGAACTGGACCTTCTGGATGGGCACGAGATCTTAACTCTGGGAGGTCTTAATTCTGTTTCAATGAAGTTTTTGGCTATTTAAATTCCTAGATGTTTGAAGAGAAAGAAAAATGTTGGTAGGAGTAAGTGGTCCTTGTGGTGTCTGTAGATAGCAGTGGATATGGAGGATGAGAGAAGCAAAAGGCTCTTTTCAGAACCACAACTTTTTTTTGTGGATGGGACCTGTAGTATGTGCCTTTCTGGGTTTCCCTCACATCCACCGCCAGAACCTCTCGATAAGTACAGAACAAAGTTGGATGCATCCATCTGCCACACTGGATGCTCAGAGAAGTTGCCTGTTCATCTTAATGAGCTATTCTGAGCTGAGCGAGAACCCTTCCAGGAGATGGTGCAGCCTGAATCAATTGCTCTGAGAAGTGTGAATTGCTCCACTCGTAGCACTCGCCCCAGTGCCAGCAGGGTCTTCATGGTGCTGTCAGTGCATGGTCCCCATGTGCCTCTTCTTAGCTTCACACCCCAAGAGGTGGCACTTCCCTAGACCCAGCACACATGGGGAAGGGCTTAGGGAGACAGATTCAGCCCCCCAGCAGGGCAAGGACAAAGCTCACAAGATCACATGAGGGGAGCAGGGAAGGTTGGACTCCCATAGATGGGTTAGGAACCTCCAGATATTAGCACAGACATGGGAGGGGAATGTGGGATTGTCAGGTGCCCCTGTCCCCAATATTCCCCCAGGCTGTTGTCACTCACCCTCAAGTTTCCCTTCCCAGTGTCCCACCCCTCCCTATCTCCTCACACTAAACTCACCTCCTATTCACCCTCCTCATTTATCCTCCTTGCTATAATCACCCCTCCTCTCATGGCCCACAAAACTCCTCTCTCCCTTTCCCACCAACTCTTCCACCCCCAATCATTCCCACTCCCCCTTCCAGGGAGCATGTACATGGGTTATTTATTTTCATTTCAAAAAGAGTTTCAGTACCTTCTCAATATTCGGCTGTGCTCAAGTGACTGTTCCCCAAGATTAGAAACCCTTCAACAGAGGCAGATGTCACCTGCTTTTAGTCACAGGTTTCTGCCCAGGATTAGATTTTAAGTCACAGGGCCTAGGTTTGTTGGCCAGAACATTCTCCTTTCAGCAGCTATGGGGCTGTGAGTCAGAAACAGTTTTCAGCCATCTCCTCCTCTCACTATGCACATGCACTGTGCAATCCGTTTGGCTAGACTCCAAGCACTGCAAAGGCTGACACACCTGACTGAGAACTAAACACTGTGGCTAATGTCTCTGTCACTTTATTTCCCCCAAAGGCGAGTAGGTGGACTGCACTCTATTGAGCTTTGGAGTCCCTGGTTTGAGAATCTGAGCCCCAGTTTGATCTCTAGCTGTGAACAATAAATCAGCACCAAAATGCACCAACGGTAAGAAAAGTTAGAAATACTCCACTGCAGTCAACTGATTTCTCTCTCACTCACCCTGGTGTAAATCAGGAGTAATCCCACTGGAGTCAATGGGGCTGATTCCCCCATCACTCATCGCAGGGTAAGTCCATGATGTTACAGTGGCGTATGTCTGGTTTCAGGAAGAGGAGATTCAGGCCCTTTGACTCCAGCCTCTGTCGCATCCTCCACCCCCTGAATGCTCTTACTCTAGTCCCCGGGTGTCTCCTTCCTTCTACCTCACACAGCCCAGACACCCAAACAACCCCCAAACCCGAATTCTCTCCCTCTCCTCTCACAACCCTCCATCTCATGGACGCTCTTGTTCCCTGTTCTTTGAGATTCCCTGTGATGAGGCAGAATGACCCTGCACTGGTACTGCAGGGGTTAACCCTTTTTTCCTAGCGGAGGAAGCCATGCCCTGGAAGCTCTACTGGGCATGCTTCAGCTGGAGAACAAGTATAAAAGCCTGCAGAGCTGCTCAATCTGGGCTGACCGCTGGAGGAGAAGGAGGCATGCTGCTAGCTCCTGAAGAGGGAAAGCCTGCGCACCAAGATCCAGAAGCCAGCCAAGCCGGAACGCACCCTGATACCTAGATGGAGGACGTCACAGGAGGGGAACAGACCAGAGGAACCCTCGAAGCAGAGAACCTGGTAAATATGGTAGGAAGTGACCCAGGGGAACTATAGAGGCAATTGATGTTAAAGCTGCATAGGAGCTCAGCGTGTTGTGGGCAGATCCCTGCCAAGCTCGTGGTAATGGGAGTCTGCCACTACCTGGGCCCTTGGTTGGGATCCAGTGGAGATGGTGGGCTTGGATCCCCCTACCACCCCTGCCCCCTGAACTGGGAGAATTCTATGGATTCCAGCCGCTAGGCCACATGACTCCGCTTATGAGGGGAATTGCATGGACTCTGGCCATTAGGCCACATTGTGTCCACGTGGAGGTGGGAGATCATGTTATATGGACCCTGGACACTGGACCACACTGCCCTGATGCTTGGGGGCGGGAATCTTATGGACTCTGGCCAATAGGTCACACTACCTTGCTTGCAAGGGGGATTGCATGGACTCGAGACATTAGGCCCTGCTCCCACATAGGGTCAAGTTATATGGACCCTGGACATTGTGCGACACTACGCTGATGCTTGGGGGTGAGTTACATGGACTACGGCCACTAGGAAGTGCTAACATGACCAAGGGGTGACAATGTGGATGAAGGCCATTAGGCCTCAACTGGCTGCCTGCCGAAAGGCGGGCTAGTGAACTTGTGAGTGGCAAGGTCCTGACACTCAATCACACCCCTGCCACAAAGGGGCAGTGCGGGCCAAGCCCGCCACATACCCCCCTCCCATGGCCCAGAGTCAATTCCCCACCTGGAATTTCTGACTCAGCTTCCTCAGAGATCCCTGCTGAACCCCTCTGGCCCATCAGTCCCCTCCTCTGCTCAGACCCACTGCCCTGACATGACTCAGCCCCAGAGAACAGTCCCACAGCCCTGCTTCCTTCAGTCTCACCTCAAAACACCAGACATTTTCTACTGCTTTTCTCCATGGACCAGCCTTAGCCACCACTTCCTTCCCACACCACTTTCGTCCTTCCTCTGCCTGGCCCTCTTTACAGCTGGGGGGGATTTCAGTCCCTCATCTCATTTAGCCCATCACCTCTCAGCCAAGCCTGCCCAAGGAGGGGAGAAGGGAACGCCCATCTGTGGAGTAGATCCCTGTCTGCTAGGAACTACAGAGAGTCCCAGCAACTCAGGACATTCATTGAAGGGACATAGCAATGGTGTCATAACATATTCCCAGATTTGGACCTTAGCGTCCAAAATATGGGTGTTAGCATGAAAACCTCCAAGCTTAGTTACCAGCTTGGACCTGGTAAAGCTGCCACCACCCAAAAAATTAGAGTGTTTTGGGGCACTCTGTTCCCCCCAACAACTTTCTCTGGGGACCCCAAGACCCAAATTCCTTGAGTCTTACAACAAAAGGGAATAAACCATTTCCCTCCCTTCTCCCTTCCAGGTGTTCCCTCCCTGGGTTCCTGGAGAGATACACAGAAGCAAGCTCCGTGAATCTAAACAGAGAGACTCTACCCTCCCTATTTCCAGTCCTGGAAACAGAAGTACTTCCCTCTTCACCCAGAGGGTATGCAAAGTCAGGCTAGTAAATCTAACACACACAGATTTCCCCCTGACTTCTTCCTCCCACCAATTCCCAGGTGAGCTACAGACTCAATTCCCTGGAGTTCCCCACTAAAGAAAACTCCAACAGGTCTTAAAAAGAAAGCTTTATATAAAAAGAAAGAAAAAGTATACATAAAAATGGTCTCTCTGTATTAAGGTGACAAATACAGGGTCAATTGCTTAAAAGAAAAATGAATAAACAGCCTTATTCAAAAGAACACAATTCCAAACACTCCAGCAAGTACACACATGTAAATACAAAATAAAAACCATATAAATCTCTATCTTATTTTTTGTACTTACAACTGGGAAACAGAAGATTAGAAAAGCAGGAGGCAGAAAAATCCTCTCATAGTCGAGAGAGTACAGGCAGAAGACAAAGAACAAAGAACTCACACAAAAACTTCCCTCCACTCAGATTTGAAAAAGTCTTGTTTTCTGATTGGTCCTTTGGTCAGGTGTTTCAGGTTACTCCTTTCCAGGTAAAAGAACATTAACTCTTAGCTATCTGTTTATGACAAATGGCTGCTGGATAATACAGTGGTGGGAACATGAGAGAGAGAGACAGAGCTAACCAAACTATTCTGACAGTGGATGCATAGATAGCTAGATAGATATGACCAATGATTCCTAACACTGGAGGCTCGAATGCATCGCAAGCTGGAAAAAATTCAACAAAGACCAGATCAGTAAGTTTACCGTTTCTATTAAACATGTTAGACTATTAATATACAGGGCTAATTTAAGAGCATAAAATCTGAATTATGTTTGGAACTCTTTAAAACACTTGCTATCAAGTCAGTCAAGCATCTAGAGCCTATCAGATCTGTTTTTTTATCAAAAATAAATTGTTTTCATAGACTTCCCAAAAATCTTTAATTGTTCATGTTTTGACAATTGAGAAACAAACATTTTCAGAAAAAAATTGCAGAAAACTGGAGTCAAGGGGCAGATTCCACTGTCTCTCATTTTAGGGTATTTCCATGGTGTTACACTGGAGTATCTCTGGTTACAGGGAGACGAGTTTGAGGCCCTTTAACTCCAGCCTCTGCTGCATCTTCTACCCCTTGAACACTCTTACTTTAGTGTCTGGGTATCTCCTTCCCTCTGCCACCCCTAAGCAACCTCAACCCCTAATCCTTTCCCTCTCCTCTCACTACCATCCACCTCACGGATGTTCTTGGCAGGACTGGCGCTAAGGATTCTTGCGCCCTAGGCGCACGGCCATTTCGCCGCCTCCCGCACTGATCCTGCGGCTCCGGTGGAGCTGCAGCAGTTATTCCCCCAGAGGGTCCGCTGGTCCGCGGCTCCAGTGGAGCTGTCGCAGGCATGCCTGCGAGCAGTCCACCGGAGCCGCGCAAGCAGCCGACAGTCCGCAGGTATGACTGCAGCAGCTCCACCGGAGCCGTGGACCAGCGGATCCTCCGCAGCCATGCCTGCAGCAGGTCAACCGGAGCCTACTGCCGCCCCCCGCGTGGCAAAATGCCACCCCCTGAATAATCCTGGTGCCCTAGGCGATTGCCTAGGCTGCCTAAATGATAGGGCCGGCCCTGGTTCTTGGTCCCTCTTCTTTGAAATTCCCCCTCCCATGGCCCAGAACCGATTCCTCACCCAGGGTTTCTGAGAATATCAGACATTCTGGTACTTCTGGGAAAGCTGTGGGCCCGCCCCTGCCTGCGTGTCCCCACCAGCCAGTGTGACCTTGCATTCAACTCTTGTCTGTGATACTGAACAAAACCACATCTGGTTTTGTCTCAGTACCAGACAGGGGATAAGTCACACAAAAAGGGGATTATCTGGATTAAAACCAAATGAATGGCCATCCACCTCAACCCCTATGCCCCCCAACAGTTTCTGCAGAGATTCCTAGATACCTCCTTGTGGGCAACTATCGTGTATTTTAGGCCGCAATTTGTCAAGTCAGTCTGGAAAAATACTGGGACTCTTGCTATAATCATGTGACTGTCTGAGTTTTATCTGACCTTGCATAGTACAGTAAACAGGGCCTTATATGGTGCCTACAGGATTGTTGCTTTGTGCATGCTGTGCGCGTGATAGTATGCTTTTGTCCAATTATATGATTAGTATGTATAACATCAGTATGCATGGCTAGTCCTTATGTAATTGAATTTAGCTATATAAGGTAGTAGAAGTAAAAATAAAGAGGAAGATTTTCTACTTGCTTACAGCTGTGTTGTGTGAGAATTTTCTGTGCTCCGCATTGAGACACCACAATTGGTGACCCCGACGTGATCCGATCCGGCAGGACCTGGTCGGAGTGCTCGAGAGAAGAAAAGCGGAGGTGGTGGCCGCGGCAGGAGGTACCGAGGGGATATCGGCTCCTGGTCGTCCGAGAGTGACGTTCGTGAGCTCACAGGTGAGCGGCCGCATATTATAAAGAAAATATGGGTTCTGCATTGTCTGTAGAGGAGAAGACAGTGCACGAATTTCTGTTGCGTACAGCAGAAAGGCAGGGAGAAAAGATTTCCCCTGAATCGCTGTCCCGTCTGCTTAAATGGGGGCAGCGGCGAGGATTTTTTATTACCCCGAACACTGTCTTCGACAAGACTGTTTGGGAGCGACTTGGGTCAGATCTGTGGGAGTCGGTCGCCCATGGCAACAAGGAGGCTGTCTCCCTTAGCCAAATATGGTGTAAGGCAAAGAAAATAGTGGAGACACTCGCTGCCGAAGCAGGAGTTCAGGCTGCCGTGGAAGAGATTTTCCGACCAAAAAAGACGAATGAGTCACCTGCGGTGCCGCCTGAGCCACCCGTCGTGTCCCCGGCTGGGGATAAAGATGAATCGCCTGTGGCGCTGCCCGAGTCACCCGTTGTGTTCCCGGTTGGAGCTAAAGAATTTTTCGCACCAGGAGAGAACACAGTTATCCCTACCGCACCCGGTTTTGACCCTGATGGGACTGACATTGATCCTTGCACGGTCCCTCTTCCTCCGGATTCAGATAACTCTTTTGGCAAAATGGATATCGATCACCCTCCCTATTTGGAATCCACGGAATTTCGTGAGGAGATGAGACGGCAGGGATACCAGCTGCAGGAAATGTTGAATCACTTGTGCCGTATGGCGGGAGAGCCTGTCCCTCCTCAATCTCATCTTTTAAAAACTTTGCAGGACTATGAGAACTATAAAGTCCATAAAACTAAGCCACCAGATAACGCCTCGCATATGGGCGGTGTCGCCGCTCCCTGTCACACCTGTGGAGATTGGGCGTGTGGTATCCATGGAACTCCATCGCCGGATGCTCCTTGTCCTCGTTGCTATCGTATGGGGTGCCGTGGAGATTGTGGGCAACCACCGGGTCGACATTTGACAGCGCCCCCGAGACCTTTGCAACCTTCGAGCCACACCAATCCTTTTCTTAATCAGCCACCCGCGGTTCCGCCGCGTCCAGCGGCTGCGCCTGCAGTCCCGCCAACCGCTCGGCCGGCGTATTCCTCTACAGGCGCTGGAGCGGGCTCACCTGATCCGGTCCGACGATGGCATGGACTTATAAAAGAAGCACGCATAGAAGGAGAATTTTTACCCAGTGCCTTTCCGGTTATTACGCCGGACCCAAATAACCCTACTCGGCGACAATGGGCACCATTGGATTGGAAACTCATTCGTGAGGCACAGAAGGCTATAATGTCTTACGGCATGAATAATCCATATGTGCAGTCCCTCGTGGAGCAGGTATTTGTTGGACAAGCTATGTGCCCTTACGATTCGTCAAAGTTTGCCGATATGCTTTTAACACCCACTCAACGGTTGTTGTGGAAGGATAATTGGTTAAAGCGTGTGGAGCTGGCTATGCTACAAAATATTGAATTGGATATAAATAATCCGTTACGTTTCGCTACTCAGGATATGCTTATGGGGACTGGTGCTTATGCAGATCCACAGCGACAAGCCCACCTTGACCCTCGAATATTGCAGCAGTCGCAGAGATTGGCTTTGGCCGCCTTTAAAGATGTGCCTCAAATTGGTAAACCGATTCCACCGTATGCAAAAATTGTCCAAGGCCCTTCAGAGCCTTATTCAACATTCCTTGACCGACTTCGAGAAGCAATAGATCGCTCCCCAAATTTGACAGCCGAGGTGAAAACAGCCGTTGGGCTCGATCTTGCCACGCAGAATGCCAATGCCGTTTGTCGTCGTATCCTAGCCACCCTGCCAAAAACTGCTTCCTTAACTGAGATGGTGGAGGCCTGCAGCAGAGCGTCAATATATGAAGAAACGGATAAAGCAGAGATACATGCAAAGGCCCATGCATCCGCATTGGTGGTGGCCCTCAAACCTTTGGTAAGACCCGGAAAGCCTTCCTGCCCGTCTGGGGTTTGTTTTGCGTGCGGAAAGCCGGGGCATATGAAAAAGGATTGCCCAAATAAGAATGCGCGAGCGGGGACTGAAAACACGACAAAGGCTTTTGCGGGAACCTGTAATCGCTGTGACAAATTTGGGCACCGTGCTTCCGAATGCCGGTCTCGTTTCAAGAAGGACGGCACACCGCTTCAGGGAAACGGGATGCGGAGCGCCCGTCGTGGGGGCGCGAAGATACAAGTGTCTCCCAACCCCAAGCCGGTTGTTTGGAATACCTCACAGGAGCCACCCGAGGAAGTGCCGGAGTGGACTTGGCCACAGCCGCAGATGTAACGTTGGACAACGATAAAGTGCAAGTCGTTCCCTCGGTAGTGAATGGCCCCCTGGGATACGGACTTAGCGCTCTCCTAATCGGCCGTTCCTCTATGTCTAAACAAGGAATCTTTGTGCTACCTGGCCTTATTGATGCGGACTATACCGGAAACATCGGAATAATGGTCCGGGCCCTCTTCCCTCCAGTTAATATTGCAGCTGGCACTCGTATCGCCCAGCTGATTCCATTTCGCAGTTCCGTGCCAAAGACTAAATTAACGGAACGTGGCCCTCATGGATTTGGCTCTACAGATTCTCCACAAGTAGCCTTTGCCGTGACAGTAACTCAACGTAAACCTTCCCGGATGGTGTGTCTACATGGCCCTGATGGCCGCCAGATCCGACATGATGCCCTTTTGGATACTGGAGCTGATGTGACTGTTGTCCCAATTCAGTTTTGGCCCGACTCCTGGCCCCTACAAGATGCCGCGACCTCGGTTAGGGGCATTGGTGGAACCCAACCCACTCACATCAGTACGTATTACATCACAATTTGCGACGATGAGGACCCTGCTACAACCGCAAAGGTGCATCCTTATGTTTTTTCTGCTCCCGTCTGGCTTTTAGGCCGTGATTGTTTAAGTCAATGGGGAGTCGTTTTACAAAACTTACCTTTTGCTTAGCGGCCATTGAGGGGCGGCCGATCCTACGGTTAGAATGGTTAACCTCTACTCCAGTGTGGGTCGCTCAATGGCCGTTACCAGCTCACAAGCTCGCCCATGTATACGAACTGGTCCAAGAACAACTTGCAAAGGGTCATCTTGAACCCTCTTTGAGCCCCTGGAATACTCCAATTTTTACTATCCCCAAAAAGTCGGGAAAATGGCGTTTGCTGCATGATTTGCAGGCAATAAATGCAGTTATGAAGGATATGGGGGCCCTCCAGCCAGGCTTACCCACCCCTACGATGCTTCCGCGCAACTGGCCTCTACTTATAATTGATTTAAAGGACTGCTTTTTTACAATTCCTCTTCATCCTGACGACAGGGATAAATTTGCCTTCTCAGTCCCTTCCGTAAACAAAGCTTAGCCCGCTCAACGATATCAATGGACAGTGCTTCCGCAAGGCATGAAAAACTCACCCACCATCTGCCAGTTTTATGTGGCCTGGGCATTGCGGCCCCTTCGTTGTGCACATCCCGACTGGCTTATTTATCATTATATGGATGATATTCTTTTTGCTGCCGCAACTCTTAATCCTGAAACAGCCATCTCGGAAATTACCTCTGTGCTGCAGTCTGCTGGCCTCACTATAGCTCCGGACAAAGTTCAGCGACAAGCGCCTTATTTTTATTTAGGCATGCGCATTACAGATTCCATTGTGCGACCTAAAAAAATGACTTTTAATCTTACTATTCGCAATTTGCATGATGTCCAACGTCTGGTCGGCGACTTACAGTGGGTCCGTGGACTTTGCGGCATTTCTAATGAGGATCTTGCTCCCCTTCTTCAACTTCTTAAAGGAGGTCGTGATCCAGCTGAACCTCGATCCTTGCAACCGCACCATAAAGCTGCCCTTCGTACTATTGCCGATAAGATCACCCTTCGGTATTCCGGTCGTATTCTTCCAGGATTGCCTGTGTCCCTGGCAATACTCTCCAGAGATACCTCCCTGGAGGCGCTACTTTTTCAATGGCTTCCTGATCTCCCTGATCCCCTTGTTTGCCTTGAATGGATTTTTTCCTCTTCTCAATTTTCCAAAACGGTTACCACTCGACTAGAGGCTATTGCATCGCTTCTTATGATCGCTCGCTCCTGTACCGTTGCAATTACGGGAGCTGATCCTGATGTTATTTATGTACCTTTTAATGCTTCGTTATTATCTCACATTTTTGCTACTGATGTTTCTTTTGCTGTTGCCTTATTAAGTTATACTGGTCAACTTACCAATCACTATCCCCCTCATCGCCTTTTATCAGTGACAATTCCTTTGGAAAAGGCTGTTATGCGACAATCTTCCCCTGTCCAGGGACTTACTGTGTTTACTGATGCAAGCGGCAAGATGGCTCGCGCCGCCATTTTGTGGTATACTGCCGGTGCCTGGCATCATGAAATGGTGGTCGCTGAGGGATCTTTGCAAGTTTTGGAATTTCAAGCCATTA
This sequence comes from Gopherus evgoodei, assembly GCF_007399415.2. NCBI lineage: Eukaryota > Metazoa > Chordata > Testudines > Testudinidae > Gopherus > Gopherus evgoodei. The sequence goes on along the minus strand of NW_022059870.1, from coordinate 23,137 downwards.
TTCGTGCCTTTGCTAAGTGGCCTACCACCCCTCTTAATATTGTCAGTGACTCCCTCTATGCTGTGGGTGTTACAAACCGCTTGGAACGTTCTTTTTTGAAACAAGTGCCTAATCCTGTCCTGTGGCAGGCCCTCTTAAAACTTTGGCATTTACTTGATGCCCGTTCCTGTCCCTATTTTATTACTCATATTCGCAGTCATTCTGGTATTGTGGATGGTCTGGCCCAGGGCAACGCCATTGTTGACCAATTGGTTGGTTCGGTTCATGTCCCCGATTCCTTTGCTCAGGCTCATCTTTCACATGACTTTTTTCACCAATCCGCCCGTGCCTTAGCCAGACAATTTAAGCTTCCGTTGTCCACTACCCGTGCCCTTGTGGCCTCTTGCCCTAGTTGCCAGCAACATGTTCTGCCCCCTTCTCATGTCTCCGGTGTCAACCCTCGTGGTTTATCCTCCTTACAGATTTGGCAAACTGATGTTACCCTTTTTTCTGAGTTTGGCTCCCTCAAATATGTTCATGTTACAGTGGATACCTTTTCAGGATTTATATGGGCAACAGCACTGGCCAGTACTGGCTCCCGAGATGTTATCAAACATTGGCAGGTTTGCTTTGCTGTTATGGGCATTCCCGCGTCCATCAAGACTGACAATGGTGCTGGATATATTTCTCGTCGTACAGCTCGCTTTCTTTCTTTGTGGGGAGTTTCCCATATTACCGGTGTGCCTGGTAACTCCACCGGCCAAGCTATTGTGGAACGTTCTCATGCCTCCCTGAAACTCCTTTTGTTAAAACAAAAAGGGGGAGTTGCCCCCGATGCTGATCCATTGTCCCGTACACCCCATGCTCACCTTTCAAAGGCTTTATACGTGCTTAATTGGCTACAGGTAGGACCCCATAATGTCCCACCAGTTATGCGGCACCTTGCTGGTGCTACGGGCCAGGATTATCAGTTGCCCCGTCCACAAGTCCGATGGTTTAATTATACAGATCAAAAGTGGCAAGGTCCCGCTGATTTATTAACATGGGGAAGGGGTTATGCTTGTGTTTCTACTGCTACAGGTCCTAGATGGCTGCCTGCGAAGTGGGTTCGACCGTGGCTTGCCCGCAGTAACCCGGAGCAACCAAGTGACCCACCGAGCGACCCGGAGGACGCAAACCAGGACGACGATATTCCAGACCTTCGTTTTCTTTTTATTTGAGATCAAGATGTGTTGGATAATTGGACTATTGTTTTGTATGATTTTAATGCCTGCTGCAGCTGTATCAGATTTAGAACAGCGCTTGCGCTATAATATTTGGGTGCGACTGGCTAATGTGCTTAATCAGTCTGAATTCTGTTTAACTGTTGCACCTGATCTGCATGGCTTGTTGGGAACATGCCTTGTGCCTGTTTGTAAAGCACCTGAAGATATACCTATACCAGAAAATTCCGGCTTGTATAACTTGCTTGGTTATCGAACAGCATCCAATAAATCAATGATACAATATACCACGATGTCAAATTGGGGCACCCCTCGCCTTTCTCTTCCCCCGGATGCTGTGCAGCTTTATACCCCCTTTGTTGCCAATCATCCCAATAATACGTGTGAGCGCATAGTGAATTGTTCCAGTCATCGCCCAGTGAAAGGCTGCCTGCGCACTGGGTTGATTCGTTGGAATTGTACTACCCCTCAGAATGTATCTAGTAATTATGCTCATGTCCCCTTGCCTAGTGGATGGTTTTTTACTTGTGGAAGTCGTACGTTTAATTATATTCCTGCCAATTTATCTATTACTCAGTGTTGTCTTAGCCGCCTGGTGCCTATAATGCCCTCTGCAACCTTGCTTGATCGAACCACCCACTCACGAGCCAAACGGCGTGCTTCCCCCTTAACCCATGAATGTAATGGAAATGTGACCCTGCTTAGTAAGGCTGAATATGTTTCTTTAGCTGCCTCATTGGTGGGTCTTCCGGGCTTAGCAGTAGGATATGGGAATAATTTGGCTGAGCTTGCCTGTTTATTAGCTAAAACTATTAACACCACATCTAGTGCTATTGGATTATTAAACCAGGAACAGCAGGAATTGCGGCACGCTGTCCTGGATAATAGAGCAGCTATTGATTTTTTGTTATTGCAAGAACATTTGGGGTGTGAAGCTGTAAAGGAAATGTGTTGTTTTAATTTGACTGATAATAGTAATCGTATTCAACAGCAAATTGCTATGCTTAAGGCTTATGCGCTAAGCATAAAACAAAATGATGATCCCCTGTGGGCTTGGCTCGCAGGCTTTGGTTGGCCCAGTTGGCTTGTGTCGCTTGCTCATACACTTATTATTGTTTTGCTGGGCGTGTTGTTATTAATACTTTTCATTCCCTGCATAATTCAGTGTGTTCAGCGCAGTTTGCAGCGTCTTGTTGATTCTGCATTTAATAAAAAGGGGGGGATTGTGGGCAACTATCGTGTATTTTAGGCCGCAATTTGTCAAGTCAGTCTGGAAAAATACTGGGACCCTTGCTATAATCATGTGACTGTCTGAGTTTTATCTGACCTTGCATAGTACAGTAAACAGGGCCTTTTATGGTGCCTACAGGATTGTTGCTTTGTGCATGCTGTGCGCGTGATAGTATGCTTTTGTCCAATTATATGATTAGTATGTATAACGTCAGTATGCATGGCTAGTCCTTATGTAATTGAATTTAGCTATATAAGGTATTAGAAGTAAAAATAAAGAGGAAGATTTTCTACTTGCTTACAGCTGTGTTGTGTGAGAATTTTCTGTGCTCCGCATTGAGACGCCACACCTCCTCTGCCAGGAATACGTTCCAGCAAACCAGATCTCCTGCATTCTGTCCCAGAGGCACTGGTGGTGGGTATATTGTCCAACAGCGAACAGTGTGGATCCCTTCTAGAGTAGGGCCTAATGGAGTTAAAGGAGTCCTTGGGAACTTGAATTTAACTCCTCAGAACTCTTAAAAAATCACAGCTCTACTCTTAGACTAACACCCTGTCTTCTCCCTAGACAGGATGCCACCAGGTTATGTGTCAGACACACTGCCTTGGAGGAGTGCACTTGCTTTATAGATGAAAAGAAGGATTTAGTTCTTGAAGGCTCTCAATTTTGGAGCCAACTAACAAGAGACTGAAAACAGGCTTTAGTCTAGGATTGTAAAGGTCTGAAGAGAGTTTGGACTCTAGGTCCCATCAGTGAAAACTATTGCAGAATATTCACAGGATTTAAGACCAGAAGGGACCATTCTCTCACCCAATCTGAGTCTTCTGACTTCCTGTATATCACAGGCCATTTACCCGTCTTGAGGCCAATAACTTATGTTTGACAAACTCGTGTATCAGAAGGGCAGTCAGTCTTGATCTAAAGACATCAAGCGATGGAGAATCCAGCACTGGCCTTGGTAAAAGCTCCTCAGAACTCTTGAAAAATCACAGCTCTGGTATTAGACCAACCTCCTGTATTCTCCCTAGACAGGACGCCACCTGCTTAGCTGTCAGACACACTGCCTTGGAGAAGTGCACTTGTTTATGGGTGAAAAGAAGGACTTAGTTCTCAAGGGCTATCAGTTAAGGACCTAACTACCAAGAGACTGAAAACAGGCTTTAGTCTAGAATTTTAAATGTCCCTAGAGCAGCGGTCCCCAATGCAGTGTCCGTGGGCACCATGGCACCCGCAGGAGCATCTAAGTGCGCCTGTGTCCTGGCCGGCATTTGAGCATCCGCCAAAATGCTGCCGAAATTCAGTGGAATTTCGGCGGCGACTCCTCTCAACAATGCCACTTGCCACCGACAAGCAGTGTCATCTAGAGGCGTCGCTGCCAAAATACCGCATTCGGCGGCATTTCAGCGGATGCTCGACCGCTGCCACAGTCCTTCATCTGGTCCTTCACCCACCAGATGAAAAGGTTGGGGACCACTGCCCTAGGGCATCTGGACCCCAGGTCCCATCAATGAAAATTTTTGCAGAATATTCATAGAATTTAAGGCCAGAAGGGACCATTAGCTCACCCAGTCTGAGTCTTCTGACTTCCTATAGATCACAGCCCATTTACGTCTGTCTTGAGCCCAATAATTTATGTTTGACGAACACATGTTCCAGAAGAGCATACAGTCTTGATCTAAAGACATCAGGCGATGGAGAATCCAGCACTGGCCTTGGTAAAAGCTGCCAAGGTGAATTGGAAGTCCAGTCCCATCGAAGGGAATTTTCAAAGCTACTTGCGGAATTTGATAGATTTGAAGTTCTGAGCCTTATTGTATTCGTGTCCCATCATATGGTTTAGCATATGCACAAGGGATTTTGCTGCTCTTTCATCATTTCCTCAGTGGCAGTTGCCATACTAAGAAGAGAAAAGAAGTCTGAGTGGGGACCTGATAACAGTCTTTAAATATGTTATGGGCTGTTATAAAAAGGATGGTGATCAATTGTCCTCCATGTCCACTGAAGATAGGACAAGAAGTCATGGGCTGAATCTGCAGCAAGGGAGATTTAGGTTAGAGATTAGGAAAAGTTTTCTAACTCTAAGGACTCTGGGAGATGCCGAGGAGAGGATTGTGTGCTAGCTCAGAGAGAGATGCCTAAGTCCTGTCTGGGAGGCCCCTGTCTCTGCTAGCTAACCATAAACAGATAGCTAAGGGTTAATGTTCTTTTACCTGTAAAGGGTTAACAAAGGGAACCAAACACCTGACCAGAGGACCAATCAGAAAACAAGATTTTTCAAATGTCAAGGATGGGAAGTTGTTAGGTGGATGTTCTTTGTCTTGGTTCGGTGGCCCTCTCAGCTCTGAGAGTGATCTCTCTATCTCCAAGTTTTCTAATCTTCTGTTTCCAAGTTGTAAGTACAAGGATAGTAAGACAATAGGTTTATATTGTTTTTTTTTTAATTTATATGTGTGTAGTTGATGGAATGTTTTAAATTGTATTCTTTTTGGATAAGGCTGTTTATTCATTTTTTTTTAAACAATTTACCCTGTATATTGTCACCTTGATACAGAGACCATTTTTATGTTCTTTTTCTTTCTTTTTATATAAAGCTTTCTTTTTAAGACCTGTTTGAGTTTTTTCACTGGTTAATGCTAAGAAACGAAGGGAGGGGGAAAATCTCTTTGTGTTAGATTTACTAAGCCTGACTTTGCATACCCTCTGGGTGAGAGAGATTTGATCTCTCTGTATTTGTGTTTCAAGGACTTGAAGCAGGGAATATCCTAGAGTACCCAGGGCGGGGAAATTTGGGAGGAGGTAAAGAGGGGGAAGGGAAGTGGGTTATTTCCCTTTGTGGTGAGACTCAGGGCATCTGAGTCTTGGTGTCCCCCAGGGAAGGTTTTGGGGAGACCAGAGTGAGCCAGACACTGGAATTTTCTGGCTGGTGGCAGCGATATCAGATCCAAGCTGGTAATTAGGTTTGGAGGTTTCATGCTAGCTTCTCATGTTCTGAACTCTAAGGTTCAGATCTAAGTAGGAAAGTTTGACATAAGCACTGTGAGAATGTGAAGGAAAGTCCAAGGAGAATGAATGAATTTGAGCATTTGAAATACAGGAATTCTGTCAAGGGTTTAACAAGACTCCTGACTACCCAAACCTACAGAATCCAGTCAGCCAGTATTTATAGGTGACACATGGGGATACATTTTAGACAGCAGCTTCCTCCTTTTGACTCAGTGTCGTGCAAGTCTGAATATCAGGCTGCTCATACATAAAATAATCTGTCCTGCCCTCTTGGAAGTGAATGGTTATTTTGACATTGATTTTTAGTGGAAATGGGAATGAAGCCAGTGTTCTATCCAATGCCAAATTGATGTTTAAACTCAAATGTCTGCCAGAGAGAAACTAAATCTTTTCCCCATTATCAGCTCATCAGATAAATGCCCAAGCAAAGAGATCTGGTACTAGAAACTGAATGTCACAGGCAGATTCTGTGCAAAGTGAACTCCAGAGCTAAGCGTCATCCCCAGAGAATGCCCTGCCCCCAACCTCACCACTCCCAAACACAAACACTACTTCTAAGATGCACCAACTGATCTAATTTGTCTCAGTGCTGTTGAGAGAGAGAGAGACAGAGAGCGAGAGCTGGGTGATTCATATAGTAGCTGGGTTGCCAGCCATGGCTCCTGTGCTGTAACTGACAGTGCGAGCAGAGGGTTGTATCCAGGCAGAAGTCAATGGGACTCTGCAGAGAGACCCACCCCTAGATAAGTGGAGCAGAATCTAGTCCTTTGAAATTGAAAGATTCAAGTGAATAAGAATATGAATCAACTCACCTGCCTTTTAGAAGTGTATCATAAATACGGTGAGATCATTCTGAACTGTGATTTTCTCTGTTTTTAGTCTACCTACCTACTTATTGATTTGGCTATCTAGTCTGTCTAGCTGCATCAGTAATAAAATGTTTCAAGACACCTAATAGGTCTATGGATTTGACTCTTGAACCCGTTACCCGGAGCATTGAAACTACTCAAGGTGTGTAGGGTTATCTGTGGGAGTGGAGCAAAAAGCCTTTCCTGAACTACCTCCAAGACTAAAAGCTGATTTCCTGAGGATGGTTTAAATGCTGTTTTGTTCCTCTCAGGACAAGATCCCCGAAGTTCACTCTCTGTAACAGCTTCCAGTAGCACAGTAGCACTCAAGCAATGCTCTGTGATGCCTGAAAATGAGAGCAATGAGACTTGGATTATCATAGAATTTAGGTACCCAATCTCAGCAACAGCCAAAAGGAGCTAGACATCCTAATAGAAAATTATTTAATCTCCCCTACACTTCTTTGAAGATCAAACCATAATACATATTTACCATAATTTGACTACATGGGAATAGCCTTAAACTTCGCTAATGGGAAAAAAGGAGTAAATAGACTACATATGATTTTGATACCGTCTCACATGGCTCTCATAAACAAACTAGGGAAATACAACCTAGATGGAGCTACTATAAAGTGGGTGCACAAGTGGTTGGAAAATAATTCCCTGAGTAGTTATCAGTGGTTCACAATCACGCTGGAAGGACATAATGAGTGGGTCTCACAGGGATCAGTTCTGGGAGGGGTTCTGTTCAATATCTTCATCAAGGATATAGATAATGACATAGAGAGTACACTTATAAAGTTTGTGGATTGTACTGCTGGGAAGGGTTGCAAATGCTTTGGGGGATAGGATTATAATTCAAAATAATCTGGGCAAACTGGAGAAATAGTCTGAAATAAATAGGATGAAATTCAATAAGGACAAATGCAAAATACTCCCCTAAGGAAGGAACAATAAATTGCACACATACAAAATGGGAAAGGACTGTCTAGGAAGGAATACTGCAGAAAGGGATCTGGGGATCATAGTGGATCCCAAGCTAAATATGAGTCAGTGTAACACTGTTGCAAAAAAAGCACACACCATTCTGGCATGTATTAACAGGAGTGTTGTAAACAAGACACTAGAAGTAATTGTTCCGCTCTTCTCCACGCTGATTAGACCTCAGCTGGAGTATTGTGTCCAATTCTGGGCAGCACATTTCAGGAAAGATGTGGACAAATTAGAGGAAGTCCAAAGAAGAGCAACAAAAGTGATTAAAGGTCTAGAAAACATGACCTATGAGGGAAGATTTGAAAAAAATGGGTTTGTTTAGTCTGGAGAAGAGAAGACTGAGAGGGGACGTATTAACAGTTTTCAAGTACATAAAAGGTTGTTGCGAGGAGGGAGAAAAATTGTTCTTAACATCTGAGGAAAGGATTAGACACAATGGGCTTAAATAGCAGCAAGGGCGGTTTAGGTTGGACTTTAGGAAAAACTTGCTAACTGTCAGAGTGGTTAAACACTGGAATAAATTGCCTAGGGAGGTTGTGTAATCCCCATCGTTGGAGATTTTTAAGAGCAGGTTGGACAAACACCTGTCAAGAATGGTCTAGGTGATACTTAGCCCTGTCATAAGTGCAGGAGACTAGACTAGATGACCTCTTCAAGTCCCTTCCAGTTCATAGAACATCAGGATTGGAAAGGACCTCAGGAGGTCATCTAATTTAACCCCTTCCTCTAAGCAGGGCTAATCCCCAGACAGATTTTTGCCCCAAGTGGTCCCCTCAAGGATTTAGCACACCAGTGCTCAAACTACTGAGCTATCTCTCCCTCATAAGAAGTCACTGATGCAGTCCAGAAGTGAACCTAGCTCACCTGTGTCTCAGTTCATTGGTTAGGTCACTATTCTTGCATGTGGGGGATCATGGTTTTCTTCCCCTCTCTACGTGGGGTGGAGGAAGAGTTGTGAAGTGAGTTCTCCCATCTCTGAGGAAAGTTCCTTAATATCTGGGCTATAAGGTATTGTGGAGTATTGAAGCTGTTCCACAACGTATAAATAACTAATTATATATATATATACACACATATATACACACTCTCAATGGACCAATGAGTTGAACCTACCAAAGAAGTCCCCTAACACTGAGCTACAGTGTAATTTTAGCCCAATGACTAGCCGAGAATTTTATATAAATGGAACAGCTTCAATATGAAAGCTTGAGAAAACTCCACCCCTATGTACCTACATACTGGTGCTTAGGGCCTTCAGCTGGGAGGTCAAAGTTTCAGTCCCTGTTCTACAGCAGGTAGAATGGGGAATTGAATGCAGGTCTTCCAGAACACCAGAAAGGAACACTGGGCTAATGGTTGGAAGAAGGGACACCATAGCCTCTTTCAAGTAACTTGGTCAACCAAGTCCCATTGACTTGTGCTCTAAATCATTTAGGCACTTCTAGAAATGCCACCTGCAGTTTCCATTTCATTAGGAAAAGTGCTGTAGTTTGTTATAAAGGAGAAATGCCCATGGTGCTCTTTCAGGAAACTTGACTTTGTTCTTCCCTGTTTTGTTGTTCGCTTTAAAGTCTGCCTGAGAAGAGTGCAATTATGATTTGTGTATGTAAAGCAATGGAGGCTGGGATTTTCAAAGGAGCCTAAGGGAGTTAAGCACCCAACATGCATTGAAATGCAATTTTCACTCAGTCAGTGGGAGTTTTACAGGGAGTAAGGTCTGAGTAAAAGTTGAGATCAAACCTAAGGATTTGAGTATTAAAAAAGTACATTGGATAGAAATCTTGCTCATAAAGGCTTGTCAGTCAAGGAAGAAACCAATATCTATTGTCTAGTACAGCTGATCTCAAACAGTGATGTACTGTCCTCCAAAGATCTGTGGGCCATATTTTTAAAGGTCTTTAGGTGACTGAAGACACAGCTAATTGCCTAGGAGTACCTAGCTCCCATTGACTTCAAAGGGAGTTATGTACCTGGATGCTTTTGAAAATCCCAGTAGGCATCTATCTTTGGAAATTTGGTGATATGGTAATCTTCCTTCTGGCCTGGAGAGAGGAATACTTTCAAAACCAAGAACTGAAGAGGCTGAAGTATTGGAAGAGGCAGTACAGAAATGGAAGAAGTTGGAAGACCACTGGCTCAGAGGGAGGAAGGCATGATTATATTTGAGAAAACTTTACAGAGTGCAAAGCAAAGAACTTAAGGAGAATATTTAAAGTCTGAGTCTAAGGGAGACAAGTTGGATGTGATCTTACATTTTCAATGGAGATTAGCTCCAAAATCCCGTTGACTGTCAACTAACTCCCTTGGGCTCCTTGAAAAATTTTAGCCTGCGTATATATAGGTAGGTGGTTAGATATCAAGAGGGTGAGTGGATTGGTAGGCTGGCCTACCAGGAGGGTATAAAATGGTGTAAGTTAAAGTAGGCTGCTACCTAATTTATTGTTCACCTTTTATGGCTCATAGGATCTATGCTATGTCCCAACTTTTAAACAGTCCCTTGGAGAAACCCCTTCAGTGTGCCAGACCCCCAAAGGTCCCACTTTTCTTTAAGTTCTTGTGGCCTTTCACATCCTGAGCTCTGCACAGTGAGTCTTTGTGTTGGCATAGAGAAGCACAGCCTGCAGTCCATCCTGGTCCAGCCAGGGCTCCACCCAGCCAAGCTGCCGTGGAATCCATTGCTGTCTCTCTCCCTCTGTTAGTCCTAGGTGAGGGCTGCTGAGCTGCCCTTAACCCATCCACCTGACACCTCTTGGCCCATCCTTCTCCTCCTGCAGGCCCATGCTGAGTTCACATATTCCGCCTGCTGGAGTTGCCCATGGGCAGGTGTTAGTTGTTCAATCCCTGAGGGTCCCATTGTCTTCCTCGATCCTCCATTGAAATGGGTCAGTTCCAGATGGTTCTTAATGACCCATTCCTACCCCACCAAACAGTGAAGTCACACACACCCACACACCATGTTTCCTGCTCAGCCCCTAGACAATTTTAACATTTTGCATCCACTGGGTAGCAATCCCTAGTCACATAAATCACTGTCTTGCATGTCATTCATTATATTATTACAGAAAATTCCCACTTCATCACACAAACTCTGACTGGAACCTATAGAATACACCCAAATCACTCTACACAACCTTTCCAGGTTATATATTAATTATATTGATCACTTGAGAATTCCTAGTTCTCTCTTTAGGGTTGATAGGTTCTTGTTCCAAAACCCGTATTATTAAAATTACTGTATGGTTGGGAACCCCGATGTGCACAGTTGCAACAGTCACACTATGAGAACTCTTCTATATTTACAAATAGTTCATTACTACATTCAGCAAAGTCACAAACACTTTAACTTAGTAAGGTAGGTAGATAGACTACAGAACGTACATCTGAACATCCATATACTCACACCTTCCCTTGCAAACAGCCTGAAATATTAGCCTTTATCTTCATCCTCTTCACCACTGACCATCATTCTGGTCCCTCCCAAAGGATAGATCTCTCCCTCCTACCATCCACAGATTGGAATGCAACTTCTATAATACGTTATGCCAGAGGTTCTGAAACTGGGCGTCTTGACTCCCTCCCTCCACCCGAGGGTGTCATGTGGTTATTACCTATGTCACAAGCTGACAGCCTCCACCCTCAAATGCTGCTCCACCTCCAGGATAAGAGTGATAAGTATTTTTTACAAAGTGTTTTTAATTTATAAGAGGGGTCGCATTCAGAAGCCTGCTGTGTGAAAGGGATCACCAATACAAAAGTTTGAGAATCACTGTGTTACACTGACACAATTATAGCTAATACATATTCAGTAGGGTTCCCCCCCTTCCCCTTATTTGTATTTCTTCATCCTGCTAATATTGAGGTGTCTTTCTTCTATAGGTTAGAATATTAATACATGTAACAACCATTTCAGCTCATGATCAAACCCATCACCCCTTGCTTAAGCAGATTTGCAGTTAATAATAATAACTGGAGATATACCTATCTCCTAGAACTGGAAAGGATCTCAAAAGGTCATTTTGTCCAGCCCCCTGCCTTCACTAGCAGGACTAAGTACTGATTTTTGCCCCTAGATCTCTATGGGGCCCACTTAAAGATTGAGCTCACAACCCTAGGTTTAGGGGTATAATACTCAAACCACTGAGCTATCCCTCCATGGCAGCACTTACTAGACCCTTCTAACTCCTGCCATTGAGGAAGCTCTTCTTAGCTCCCAAAACCTAAAGGTAATAGTTGCTCTGTGACAAGAGTTACAGTCTACTTAACCACACTTCTGCTAACTAGTGCTTCAGCTAATATCTTACAGGATACAGGCCTGCACATTTCTTGCATTACAGCTGAATATAATGAAAGCAGCTAAATATAAGGAAGGTAAGGCACTGAATATACTAAAGGTAAGCTAGCCCTATGAGCTACATCACTCCCCTGTTCCATGGGATATTTGGAAGACTATCAATTTCAGGAATTCAAAAAGGGCAATCAGGGCCAAGAGGCAAACCTGAGTCTCAGGGTAGCCAAGGAGTTCATAGTCAGTTCCAGGCCAGGATCAATACCAAGTATGAGTCCAAATCATGTTTCAGGGTCTGAGTCAGGAGACAAAGTCCAAAACAAGCCACAGTCAAGCCAGGAGTTCAAGAACATAGAGCCAGAACAGTCAGAGCAACTACAAAAGAGCCATACTGTTGCCTGGAGCACCCCTTGGGTTTATATAGGGCAGGGAGCCAGTCAGGAGCCATGGGGCTGCTGCCTATCAAACCCTTGATGTGGAACTTCCTATGGTCTGTTTCCACCACAGTCATGGGAAGTTGTATGCAGGCTGGTTACACCTACTGCTGTATAGCATTTTGGAGTGGTTAATTGACTAATACCTCTGCAGACCTGGGTTCTGGACCCATGGGGTCTTACCTTCAAAAATATAGAAATAAGAGTCTTGGTCTGTTTTAAGCTTTTAAAGTCACTGGGAGAATTAATAGGATTTGAGCACCTCTCTTACAATCCTTTAAAATCCCAAACTTGATTTCTCTAACAAGCAGAGTAAATCTTCGTTGCTCATGTAGGCTGAACTGAGTGTTTTCAGTGCAAATGGCTTCTTAAGTTTCCTGAAAACACAAAACCAATAAAAAAACCCACACACATATACAGTAAGAGTCTATGGATGTGACCTTTTACTCTGCAATGGACTGCAAAACTTAGCTAGGCAGGTTGGGCCAGAGTGGAAGTAAGGGGCTTAGCTGAGGGGTGGGGGTCAGAGTGGGGGTGAAAGGTGTGGCTGCGGGGCAATTTTTCACTTGATTCTAACCAACAGGGAGGAAGTAGTTGCAAATCTGAAGGTGGAAGGCAATTTTGGGAGAAAGTGCTTGTGAAATGATAGATTTCATGACAAAAGAAGAAGTTCTGCAATTTCATATCTGAGTTTCTTCAGGACTCTTGGATGAATACCATCTGGTCCTCATGACTAATTACTGTTTAATTTATCAATTTCTTCCAAAACCTCCTCTATCAACAGCTCGGTATGGGACAGTTCCTCTAATTTATCACCTAAGCTGAACGGATCTCCCTCCCATCCTCTGAAGTGAAGAATAATGCAAAGAATTCATTTAGCTTCTCCACAACAGAAATGTCTCTCCTGAGTGCTCCTTTAGCATCTTGATCATCCAATGACCTCACTGACTATTTGTCTGGCTTCCTGCTTCCAATGTACTTAAAAAATTGCAGTTAGTTTTTGTGTCCTTAGCTGATTGTCAGTCAGCTGACTATGTGAGCAAGAACAGTGTAGGCAAACATCTGAGAGAGAGAAAACTTAGTAACACCTCAGAGCCTTGGTCCATTTCATCCATGATCCTATCTCCAACCGTGGCCATCCCTCATGCTTCAGAGGAAGGAGAAAAAAAAAGAAAAAAAAAACCTCACCTTCCCAGAATACATTGGTGGGAGGAGGAAGGATTCCTTCATGAACCGTGGTGTCCGGCTGAAACCCTAAAGCATGTCCTTTAGGAACATAAGACATAAACCAGAAGTAAGCACCAGGGTTGCTGAGCCCTGCCCCACACCATCACACCGTCATAATTTTATCCAACACTTTCTTAAAACTAATTAAGTTGTGCATCCCTACAGCTCCTATTAGAAGTTTATTCCGGAACCTCACCCTTCTGAAGGTGATAAACCTTTCTCTAATTTCCAGCCTGAATTTGTTCATGGCCAGTTATTTCCATTTGACTTTGTGGAAACAAGAAGACAGAATTAGGAAGAGGAGCTCCAGCATAACTTTTATCCCAGTGGTTATGGGATAAAATGTGGGAGACCCCCCGCTTCAAGTGTCTGATGAGGAGAAATGATTGAAACAGAGATCTGTCCCCTCCCAGGTGCATGCCTTGGCCACTGCGTTATGAGATATCCCTCAATTTCTCCTGTTCAAGACCCTTTGTGGGTCTAACTCCAGCACCCATTGGTCCCAATCGAGCTATGTTGATTTACACATGATAAGGATCTGGACAATTGACTTCAGTGAATCTGCAGTGGATCTGTGGAGGATTTCACCCAAAGTGTTATTCAGTTATCTGAGCTGAACATACTCAAACACTAGTTACCTACAAATCTGTGCTTTATGACTTTAAAAAAATGAGGGAATCAACACTAACTGAGAAACTGAATTTCCCCAATATATTCCTTAGAGCTGTTTTCACCTCCTTGTTTTTCAGGGTGCAGACGATGGGGTTTAACATGGGGGTCAAGATGCTGTACTGGATGGAGAACATTTTATCCAGAACCACGGAGGAGACTGAGTTGGGTTTTGTGTACTGGAGAAAACCTGTCACGTACAACAAGCCAACCACAATCAGATGGGAGCTGCAGGTGGAGAAGGCTTTATGCCTGCCCTCTGCAGAGCGTATCCTCAGGATGGTGGAGATGATGTGAATGTAGGAGATCAGGGTGAGGAGGAAGGAGCTCAATCCAAATACCACAGCAGAAGTAAGAAGGACCACTTGATTGGTGAGGGTGTCAGTGCAAGACAGTTGTAAGAGAGGTGGGAGCTCACAGCTGAAATGGTTGATTTGATTGGGCCTGCAGAAGTACAACTTGAGGGTAAAAACTGTGTTAAGAAGGGCATAGAAGAAGCCCATGGTCCATGCACCACATACCAGCTGAACACAGATCCCTTTGCTCATTGTCTGCACGTAATGTAATGGATCACAGATGGCAGCATAGCGGTCATAAGCCATGGCTGAGAGAATGAAAATTTCAGCACCAACCGAGAGGATAAAAAGGAACATCTGGGCTATGCAGCCTTTGACAGAAATAGTTTTGTGCTCTGCTAGGAACTTCATCAGCATTTTAGGCATCGTGACTGAGGAATAGCAGATATCTACAAAGGATAAATGGAAGAGAAAGAAATACATAGGGGTGTGAAGGTGAGAATCAGCTCTTATCACCACCATGATCACTATATTACCACCCAGAGTGATTAGGTAAATAACTAAAAAAAGGAGAAAAAAGAAAATCTGCATCTGTGGGTCACTGGAAAGTCCCAGGAGGATAAATTCGGTCACTGTGGTTTGATTTTTCATTGTCAGTTATTCAGGAAATCTGTGACCTGGAAGACGAGAAAAAAAATGAAATTAACACTTTTAAAAAGAAAATTAAAATAGTATGTGGAAATAATCTGTTCCATAGTCTGAATGTAAAGAGAGTCCTATTCCATTCTGTAAAATGTGTGTTTTAACTATATTAAATTTAGAGACAGAGAGAAAGAGATATAGTATTTGTGTGTTATAATAGACAAATTAGGCTGGATACACAAAAGGACTTGGGCACTGAACCACCACTTTACATGCCTAAGTCCCAGAATCAGGTCCTACAGGTATTCACAAATACCCTGCTCAGTTCTGACTAAGGGTTTGTCTGACGTGGGGCTCCCTCAGTCTCTCCTCTTGAATCTGTACCTCTGTTGATGCATCATAAAAAAGGCAGTGTAGGCTTAGTGAATACTTGGTCTTCTGCATATGGGGTGAGTATTCAAGCCACCAGGCTATAGAGGAATTTATTCTCTCTCTGCAATCTGATCTTATGACTTCAATAGAGCTACAGCTGTGTCACACAAGCATGGAATTGGGCAGACTGGTTGCAATGAAACTATGGCCAATTTACAATAGCTGGACATCTGGCCAAATCTATAAAAATAATTACACTCTGTCAGTTGTTCTAGACTATATTGTTGAAAACACAAATTAATATCTGTAGTATATAATTGGATTCCTACCTATTACAATCATTAGGATTTTTCAAGAAGAAGAAGAATCACAGAACTGGATGGGACCTCGAGAGGTCATCTAGTCCAGTCCCCTGCACTCAAGGCAGGACTAAGTATTATCTAGACCATCTCTGACAGGTGTTTGTCCAACCTGCTCTTAAAAATCTCCAAAGATGGAGATTCCACAGCCTCCCTAGGCAATTTATTCCAGTGCTTAACCACCCCGACAATTAGGAAGTTTTTCCTAATATTCAACCTAAACCACCCTTGCCTCAATTTTAGCCCATTGCTTCCTGCCCTATGCTCAGAGGTTAAGAAAAACAATTTTTCTCCCTCCTCCAAATAACAATCTTTTATGTACTTGAAAACTGTTATCATGTCCCTTCTCAGTCTTCTCTTCTCCAGACTAAACAAACCCAATTTTTTTTTAATTTTCCCTCATAGGTCATGTTTTCTAGATCTTTAATAATTTTTGTTACTCTTTTCGGACTTTTTCCAATTTGTCCACATCTTTCCTGAAATGTGGTACCCAGAATTTGACACAATACTCCAGCTGAGGACTAATCATCATGGAATACAGTGGAAGAATTACTTCTCCAGTCTCACTTGCATCACTCCTGCTAATACATTTCAGAATGATGCTTTTTTTTTTTTTTTGCAACAGTGTTACACTGTTGACTCATACTTCGCTTGTGATCCACTAAGAGCCCCAGATCCCAATCCGCAGTATCCCTTCCTTGGGAGTCATTTCCCATTTTGTATGTGTGCAACTGACTGTTCCTTCCTAAGTTTAGTACTTTGCATTTGCCCTTATTTAATTTCATCTTGTTTACTTCAGACCATTTCTCCAGTTTGTCCTGATCATTTTGAATTATAATCCTATCCTCCAATGCAATTGCAATCCCTCCCAGCTTGGAATTATCCTCGATTATGCTCAAGTTTTATAGGTGTACTCTCTATGCATTATCCAAACCGGACCAAGAACCGATCCCTGCAGGACCCCCCGCTTCCAACATGACTGTGAACCACTGATA
Source organism: Gopherus evgoodei (assembly GCF_007399415.2). Taxonomy (NCBI): domain Eukaryota; kingdom Metazoa; phylum Chordata; order Testudines; family Testudinidae; genus Gopherus; species Gopherus evgoodei. The sequence continues at coordinate 6,578 of NW_022059870.1, read as the reverse complement.
ACTATGCTCTGGGAACTGTTTCCCAGCCAGCTATTTACACACTTTATGCTAGCTCCATCTAGGTTGTATTTCTCTAGTTTGTTTATGAGAAGGTTATGAGAGCCACTATCAAGAAGAAATGAATGTGACTATCAAACATTATCTCGATATAGTGACATGATTTTGAAAAGAGCGACCTGATAGAAAATCAATGGGACTTTTGCTCCTAAGTCACTTAAACTCCAACTCAATGGGATTTTTTACTCAATTTTCTGCATGTCTGAATATCAGGCTGTACATACAGTAGAGAAGTTATCCCGCCCTCCTGGAAGTGAATGGCTATTTTGACATCAGTTATTAACGGAAAAGGCAATGAAATCAATGTTCTGTCCAAGCTCAAAAGTATGTTTGTCCCCATACAACCCTAGAGAGAAACTGAACATTTCCTCCATTATCAGCTCAGGAGACAAATGCCTAAGCAAAGAGATGGACCTTGTACTAGAACCTGAATGTCAACACAGGCAGATTCTGTGCACAGGGAAATTCAATTCCAAGGGCATTTTCCAGAAAGTGCCCTTCCCTTGACCTCCCCCTCACAGACACACACACCTGCTCTCAGTTATTTCAGTGCTGCCTTGAGAAAGAGAGAGAAAGAGAGAGCTGGGCGATTCAAGTAAATCAGTTTTGCCAGGAATGGTCCCTGTGCTGTAACTAAGTTTATGTGAGCAGACTGCTGCAGCCAGGCAGAAGTCAATGGAACTGAAGAGACTCACCCCTAGATAAGAGGGGCAGAATCTGGTCCTTTGAAATGAAAAGGATACAAAAAATTAAAAGGAATAAAAATATGAATCAACTCACCTGCTTTTAAGCACAGATCATAAATATGGTGAGATCATTCAGATCTGTGATTTTCTCTTTTGTTAGTCTATCTACCTCCTTATCGATTTGTCTATCTAGTCTGTCTGTCTCTGGAATACAGCATCCAAGGAGATCCAATATTTTTTACTTGAAGCAGTGAAACCCCTAAAGGTGTGTTGGGTTATCAGGGGGAGTGAAACAAAGAACTTTTCCTTAGCTGACTCCAAGGCTAGGAGCTGATTCTCGAGAGTTGTTTAAATACTGTCTTGTTCCCCCTGGGACAATCCCTGGAGTTCACTCTCTGTAACAAGTTCCCAGTAATACTGTGCTGTGTCAGCTCTTGAGCAATGATATATTGTACCTTAGAATGAGAGCATTGAGGCTTGGGTTATCATATCCATCCAAGTGACAGTCAATTTAAGCTCAGATTCATAAAGCAGCTGAAGGAGTTAGATGCACAAATAGCAGCACATTTCCTCTCCCTTAGACTCCTTTGAAGGTCCTAGTCTTAATGTATAATAACCACAAGAGCGTAGTGGAGGAAAATGAATGGGGACTGGCCAGCCATCCTTAGCTGGATACACAGGTTAAGGAATGAGAAAGGAGCAAATAGACTGTATAGGATGGCAGGAAAGAACAGGAGATGAGACAAAGAAGGAGATTTTCTGAATACATCTGGATAAAATTTTTCAGAGAAGTAGTTTATTCACTGAAAAATTCAGTTTGGTTGACACAATACTATTCGTGAATTAGAAAAAAAAGCCAAATTGTTTCATCCAGGGCAAAACAAACAAACAAAAAACCACGTAAAGTCACAAAGCAGCACAGGGCACCTTAGTGCCTCCACAGTACCTTTAAGCTAGTGGTTAGGGAACTCACCTGGGTCATGGGAGATACTCATGCAATTCCTTCTCGGTCTGATGTAGAGCAGAGATTTGAAGTGAGGTCTCTTATCTCTCAGGAAAGTGCTTTAAACTCTTTTCTGTAGGCCTTGCTGGAAACCAAAGCATAAGTAACTATTAACCAAAGGCTGGGAACCAGAGTAGGCCGGGCTTTGACAGAATAGTAATGCACCAGGTAGGCCCATTCCTGACCACAGGGGATGATACAAAAACACACAGATCTCTCAAGTAAGTATGTAAACACATTCTTAAGAGATGGTACAAGAGCACACTGACTCCTCATAAAATAAGGATGGGATGACAGGATAATGGGTGAAGATATTTTGTTCTATCTAGCATGTACCAGGATAAGGGTGGTAACTAACTGCATCTAGAGTGTAATACGTCACCTGTTTGTATCAATGGATAAAAGAAGTCCTATGAGGGGCATATTTGTATCGACCAAAGGGACAGGACCCTGGTGTCCCATCTTGTCACAGAAATACATATGTTAGTGTCCCTGTGACCCCTTGGACAGGGCACTAGTACTGTGCTTTGCTGACAATAAACCTGGCCGAGGGCCTTCGCCACCAAACTGAGCCTGTAGTCTTTCTTCAGGAATAAAATCGAGGTCTGCTGAATCGGTAAGCTGCATTCCCTGCTCGTGCAGCTGGCACCGGAGCTCCAAGAACAGCAACACGGAGCAGCCTTAACAACTTAGCAGCCTTAACAACTCTCCTCAGCACTAACAACTTGGTCAATAAGGTATTTTGGGGCAGGGCTTTCTAAGTGTCTCTGAAGCTGGTTTGCTTTGTAAAGTCATCAGCATATCATTGCAGCAGAAACACATGGCTCTAACACAGCCATGGTGGCACGTGGAATGGGTTTCCATCTTGAATGGTCCTTTGCAAGTCTTCTTCCTTTCACAAGAGTCAAGATGGGATGATTTAGGTTTCTTAAATCCCACCAAATTTCATCTTTCAGTCTCCTTCATGGTTGCACTGGTGCTCTACTTTCTTCTTCCTCATCTCTATAAACCTTCTGTAAAAGCATACTGTCTCCTGAACATTGCACATACCCCTGAGCTGTTGTTAATAAATACGTTTCTGCTCCATATAACAGAGTTGTCATCACTACCATATTGAATACTTGTATCTTAGTTTTCACATAGACATTCTGCCTCCCAAACAGAGGTCCTTGAAGATGCTGAAATGTCATTGGCACAAGACCCATCAGATGTGTGACTTCTTCAGATACAGATACTCATTCCATCAGGCAACTACCCAGATAGAAAAATCTATTCACCCATTCAATGTGGTTGCCATCTATATGCACCATCAGCAGGTAATGAGTAACCCATTGGCAAAAGAATTTGCCCATCCAAATTGCTATGTTTGTAAGTTGCACAAGACTCTTTCTAAGCAAGCATATTTTATTCATAAGGTAAAAGTACTACAGAGAAAACATATTAAAAATAATAAAATAATCTATACGTATGCTAATAAGATTATCAGTAATTATTCCCAACTGCAGCCTGGGCTCTGGCAGAAGCTCTCCTTCAATCTCCACCTAGGATTTTTCCTGCTTTTTCAAGTACATCACATCCTTAGCTCAGAAAAAGAATAACTCCTGACTCTGTGAGTGGCTCATTTATCCACTTCAGCTCTTTGACGAGACCTTGAAAGTGTAATCAGCCAGACAATAGGTCTCTGCTCAAAATGCAGCTTCAAAATGCAGGATTCCAGAAGAGTCAGTCACATACCCTTCCTCCCTCCCCTAGAATTTCCTTAAAAATCCCCTTCACATGCCTTGTCCCCAAATGTCCTTTGAAGTTCTTAATGTCTCCCAGAGATTGCACTAATCAGAAATTCCTCCTAAATGAGCTCCATAAAATACTGTAATAGTACATAAATATTCACATTTTTAATACAATCAACTTCAAAGATATTTACCTTAATTCAATAAGGTTTAATTTAATTCATTAAAGTTTGTGCAGGATGTTACAGCACACTTTCATATCTGTCACAGTGACAATCTTGAAATATAGTATCTCAACCTTTTACTGCACTTACTGGACTCAATCCTTCTTCCAGACTTACACTCATCTATATGGATTGGCTCTTTGTGTCCTTCTAACCCATTTCAGTCTGTCTTGAATGCTATTCCTTGGAAACTGCAGCTAATCAAATAATTTAATATGACATCCATCCACCTAGTTCTGGGTCTACCTACCCTCCCCTGATATCTGATAATCTTTCCACATGGCCAAACCCTCTAAGCCTGGCCTCCCTCAGCTTTTCTATAACTGGTACCACCTTCACACTTCCCCTACTTTGTTCATTCCAAACATGGTCAATCTTTGTAACTTCAGGCACCCATCTTAATGGTTTTTTTTTCCCCCAATGTATTCAAGATCTGCTCCTGTCTCTTGCTCAGTACCCAGCATTCAGAACCCTACCAAAGTGCAGGCCTAATTATCCACTTGTCGATCTCACTCTTCACTTCCATAGGCTTCGTGAAACCTCAGATGTTCATATAAATATTCACATAGTGCCCAGTCTTGCAAAAGGCTTACTCCAGTGAACAGGTAGAACAAATTAAGTGTGAGTATGGACCACTGCCATCACTGTGAATCTGTCTGCAGGATTGGGATGAGACACAGTGTTGTTTGGGCTCAAGTATGCAGGTGGTCTAAAAGTGAGAGTCCTGCTCTCCTCAGATGGATATCTACATGCAGAAAGGCTATGGGGATTGTCCATTTTGTCTAAACACCCCAGTGCATGCAGTATCATGTCTATAGAGAAGAAGAAATGCACAAAACCCAGAATAGCTGAATGGAAAAAGCCCATTCAGTCAGGTCATCCTTTCTTTCTTTCTTTCTTTCTTTCTTTCTTTCTTTCTTTCTTTCTTTCTTTCTTTCTTTCTTTCTTTCTTTCTTTCTTTCTATAGAATCTGCATAAGATGATGGGGGTGATTTCGTGGAGTAGTGTTGAGATGGTTTTCCATGCATGTGCAGATGATATGAAAAAGACACATGACTGAAAGGGATAGTAAATATCATGTTTATTTTAAGGTTCTTGAATCTTCCTCTGAACATCTGTTCCTGGTCACTGTCAGAAATGGGATAGCGGATTTAGATGGCATGTCTGTCTCAGCATGGCTATTTTTATGGCTTTGTGACACAGAGCAGTGTTCTTAAGTAGCATCTTTGCCCCAGAGATCTCAAAATACATTACGTGCATTAATATATTAACCTCTGCAATACATCTGCCCATTTATTTTTCTCAAATTACAGAAGATTATTACTATCAAGCATCTGTTAAACACTAACCAACTTCTACTCTTTGTGCTTCTGATAAAATTAAAGAAGGTCCATGACCCAAAGGAATTAAATATAACAAATAAAGAACCTGGAAATACCACTTCTTCTTCTTTTATTATTTATTTTATAATACAATTAGGTGAGATTAAGGCCTTGTCATGCTTGGTTCTGTACAAATGTTAAAGATAGTCAGAAAATGAAATTTCCATCACCCAGTAAATTCCATATTTCATCATTTGTTATAAACCCAAAATAGGACAGAAAGTTGAAATGTCAACCTTTTTGTGAAAGAAAAAATCATAAAATATTGGAATGCAGAAATATCTAAACATTTCATTTTGTCCTTTTTTATTGAAACAAACCAGCCTTTTGAAGTGTCAATTTCATTCTCAATCAATAATTTGATCTAAATTACATTGAGATGAGTAATTTTGTCATTTTAAATCGAAATGTTAATTCATTTTTTTTTAATTTCAGCTTGATATTTTTAAAGAAAATCCACGGTTTCATTTTGACAGGTCAAATTGAAATGAAATTTTTGTTTAGATTTTCCGTATGAAAAAATGAAATATTTTACTTCAAAATTCAGATTTTCCAGCCTACACAATGAACACTATGTGAAGTACTCATTACTCCATCTCACAAAAACATATATTAGAATTGGGAAAAATACAATGAAGGACCACAAAAATGATCATGGGTATGGAACAGCTTCTATATGCAGAGACACTAAAAAGACTGGGAAAGTTTGGCCTGGAAAAGAGATGACTAAGGGGAATGTGACAGAGGCCTATAAAATCAAGAATGGTGTGGAGGAAGTGAATAAGGAAGTGTTATTTACCCCTTCACATAATATACAAATAAGGGATCCCCCGATGAAATTAATAGGCAGCAGGTTTAAACCAAACATAAGAAGGCACTTCTTCACACAACACACAGACAACCTGTGGAACTGATTGCCACAGGATGTTGTGAAGGCCAAAATAATAATTGAGCTAAAAAAAGAATTAATTGAGTTAATTAGGGTAATTGGCTATTAGCCAAGATGTCCAAGGACTCATCCCCAATCTCTGAATGTCCCTAAACGTCTGACTGCTAGAAGCTGAAACTGGATAAAAGGGAATGGATCACTTGATACATTGGTCTGTTCTGTTCATTTCTTCTGAAGCATCTGACACCTGCCACTGTTGAAAGACAGGATACTGGGCTAGATGGACCAGTATGGCCATTCTTATGTTCTTAATAAAGTTAAGAGTCTTCTCCAGATAATGCCTTACCCCAACATACTCATTCCCTTTAAACAAACACACACACACACATACACACTCACTCTCCAAAATAAGAAACTTCAGCTAATGTGCACCAAATGAACTCAATTTTCTCAGTGGTGCCTTGAGAAAGAGAGAGTTAGAGATAGAGATGAATGATTGAAGTAGTAGCTATGATCTCATCCATGGCCCCTGTGCTGCAACTCACTCTGTGTGAGCATAGAGTGGAGTTGTAGCTGTCTTGGTCTCAGGATATTCAAGAGACAAGGT